>NC_135726.1:46122935-46389537 GCF_964656455.1 Halichoerus grypus | reverse complement strand
GAAGAGAGGGAGAAGCAGGCTCCCTGCTGAGCAGGGAGCCCAATGCGGGGCTTGATTCCAGGACTTTGGGATCATGACCTGAGCTGAAGGCAGACGCTTAACTGACTGAGCCACCCAGGCGCCCCAATTGTTATATCTTCTTGTTGGATTGTCTCCTTTATGATTATACAGTGTTCTTCTTTGTCTCTTGTAATACTATTTGTTTTAAAGTCTAAAGTGATAGAAGTATTGCTAAACTGGCTTTCTTTTGACATCTATTTGCATGATAAATAATTCTCCATCCCCCTACTTTCAGTTTGCAGGTGTCTTTCAGTTTGAAATGAGTCTCTTGTAGGCAGCATATAGATGGGTCTTGTTTTTTTATCTACTCTGTCACTCTATGTTTTTTTATTAGGATGTTTACTCCTTTTACATTCAAAGTAATTATTGATAGATATATTTTGCCATTTTGTTACTTGTTTTATAGTTGTTCCTATAGATTTTCTCTGATCCTTTCTTGCTGTCTTCTATGGTTTGTTGGCTTCATTTAGTGATATACTTGAATTCCTTTCTCTTCTCTGCATATCTATTACTGGTTTTTGATTTGTGGTAGCATGAGGTTTGTGTATAACATCTTCTGAATAAAGCAGTCTATATTAAGTTGGTGGTTTAAGTTGAACCCATTCTTTACTTTCTCCTTTACATTTTAGGTATATAGTGTCATAGTTTACATCTTTGTATTTAATGAATCCATCCACTGATTTTTTTTTACAGAAAACCTTATTTTTACTGCTTTTGTGTTTTTAACTTTTCATACTCTCACTTATGTTCTTTCCTTTCCACTCATTCCCCTTTAATATTTCTTGTAGGGCTGGTTTAGTAGTCATGACTCCTTTAGTTTTTATCTGAGAAAATCTTTCTCTCTCCTATTCTGAATGGTAGGTTGTGGATAAAGTATTCTTGGGTGCAAATTTTTCCTTTCAGCACTTTCAGTATATCATGCCCCTCCCTTCTGACCTGCAAAGTTTCTTCCCAGCACGTTTATTGAAGAGACTTTTTCCCATTGTATATTCTTGTTTCCTCTGTCATAGATTAACTGACCATATAAATGTGGGCTTTTTTTCTGGGTTCTCCATTCTGTTCCATTGATTTGTTTTTTTTTATTATTATTATGTTATGTTAGTCACCGTACATCATTAGTTTTTGATGTGGTGACCCATGATCCATTGTTTTTGTATAACACCCAGTGCTCCATGCAGTACGTGCCCTCCTTAATACTCATCACCAGGTTAACCCATCCCTCCACCTCCCTCCCCTCTAAAACCCTGTTTGTTTCTCAGAGTCCATAGTCTCTCATGGTTCATCTCTCCCTCCGATTTCCCCCCTTCATTTTTCCCTTCCTTCGCCTAATGTCTTCTATGCTATTCCTTATGTTCCACAAATAAGTGAAACCATATAATAATTGACTTTCTCTGCTTGACTTATTTCACTTAGCATAATCTCCTCCAGTCCCATCCGTGTTGATGTAAGAGTTGGGTATTCATCCTTTCTGATGGCTCAGTAATATTCCATTGTCTATGTGGACCACATCTTCTTTATCCATTCGTCTGTTGAAGGGCATCTCGGCTCTCTCCAGTTTGGCTATTGTGGTGCATATGGCCCTTCTTTTCACTACATCTCTGTCTTTGGGGTAAATACCCAGGAGTGCAATTGCTGGGTCATAGGGTAGCTCTATTTTTAATTTTTTGAGGCACCTCCACACTGTTTTCCAAAGTGGCTATACCAGCTTGCATTCCCACCAACAGTGTAAGAGGGTTCCCCTTTCTCCACAACCTCTCCAACATTTGTTGTTTCTTTCCCTGTCCATTTTTGCCATTCTAACTGGTGTAAGGTGTATCTCAATGTCGTTTTTTTTTTTTTTTTTTTTTTTTTTTTAAAGATTTTATTTATTTATTTGACAGAGAGAGAGACAGCGAGAGAGGGAACACAAGCAGGGGGAGTGGGAGAGGGAGAAGCAGGCTTCCTGCCGAGCAGGGAGCCCGATGCGGGGCTCGATCCCAGGACCCTGGGATCATGACCTGAGCCGAAGGCAGACGCTTAACGACTGAGCCACCCAGGCGCCCCTCAATGTCGTTTTGATTTGAATTTCCCTGATGGCTAATGGTGACGAACATTTTTTCATGTGTCTGTCAGCCATTTGTATGTCTTCTTCAGAGAAGTGTCTTTTCATGTCTTCTGCCCATTTTTTGATGTGATTATTTGTTTTTTGGGTGTTGAGTTTGAGAAGTTCTTTATAGATCTTGGATACCAGCCCTTTATCTGTAGTGTCATTTGCAAATATCTTCTCCCATTCTGTGGGTTGCCTCTTTGTTTGGTTGACTGTTTCCTTTGCTGTGCAGGAGCTTTTTATCTTGATGAAGTCCCAAAAGTTCATTTTTGCTTTTGTTTCACTAGCTTTTGGAGCTGTATATTGAAAGAAGTTGCTGTGGCCGATGTCAAAGAGGTTACTGCCTATGTTCTGTAGGATTTTGATGGATTCCTGTCTCACATTGAGGTCTTTCATCCATTTTGAGTTTATCTTTGTGTATGGTGTTAGAGAATGGTCGAGTTTCATTCTTCTGCATGTGGCTGTCCAATTTTCCCAGCACCATTTATTGAAGAGACTGTCTTTTCTCCATTGCATATTTTTTCCTGCTTTGTCAAAAAGATTATTTGACCATAGAGTTGAGAGTCCATATCTGGGCTCTCTATTCTGTTCCATTGGTCTATATGTCTGTTTTTGTGCCAGTACTATGCTGTCTTGGTGATCACAGCTTTGTAATATAGCTTGAAATTGGGCAACGTGACGCCCCCAGCTTTGTTTTTCTTTTTCAACATTTCCCTGGCGATTCGGGATCTTTTCTGATTCCATACAAATTTTAGGATTGTTTGTTCCAGCACTTTGAAAAATGTCATTGGAATTTTGATCGGGATGGCATTGAAGGTATAGATTGCTCTAGGTAGCATAGACATTTTAACAATGTTTATTCTTCTGATCCATGAGCATGGAATGTTTTTCCATCTTTTTGTGTCTTCTTCAATTTCTTTCATGAATGTTCTGTAGTTCTTAGAGTATATAGATCCTTTACCTCCTTGGTTAGGTTTATTCCGAGGTATCTTATGGTTTTTGGTGCTATTGTAAATGGAATTGTTTCTCTAATTTCTCTTTCTACAGTTGCATTGTTAGTGTATAAGAAAGCAACTGATTTCTGTGCATTGATTTTGTATCCTGCCACATTACTGAATAGCTGTATGAGTTCTAGTAATTTGGGGGTGGAGTCTTTTGGGTTTTCCACATAAAGTATCACGTCATCTGCGAAGAGAGAGAGTTTGACTTCTTCTTTGCCAATTTGAATACCTTTTATTTCTTTTTGTTGTCTGATTGCTGTTGCTAGGACTTCCAGTACTATGTTGAACAACAGTGGTGAGAGTGGGCATCCTTGACATGTTCCTGATCTTAAGGGAAAGGCTCTCAGCTTTTCCCCATTGAGGATGATACCTGCTGTGGGTTTTTCATAGATGGATTTTATGAACTTGAGGAATGTTCCCTCTATCCCTATACTCTGAAGAGTTTTAATCAGGAAAGGATGTTGTATTTTCTCAAATGCTTTTTCTGCATCAATTGAGAGGACCATATGGTTCTTCTCTCTCCTCTTATTAATGTGTTCTATCACATTGATTGATTTGCGAATGTTGAACCACCCTTTCATCCCGGGGATAAATCCCACTTGGTCGTGGTGGATGATCTTTTTAATGTATTGTTGGATCCTATTAGCTAGGATTTTGTTGAGGATTTTGGAATCCATATTCATCAGGGATATCGGTCTGAAATTCTCCTTTTTGATGGGGTCTTTGCCCGGTTTGGGGATTAAGGTAATGCTGGCCTCATAGAATGAGTCTGGAAGCTTTTCTTCTGTTTCTGTTTTTTGAAACAGCTTCAGTAGAATAGATATAATTTTTTTTTGAATGTTTGGTAGAATTCCCCAGGGAATCCATCAGGCCCTGGACTCTTGTTTTTTTGGGAAGTTTTTGATCACTGCTTCAATCTCGTTACTGGTTATTGGCCTATTCAGGTTGTCAGTTTCTTCCTGTTTCAGTCTTGACAGCTTATAGGTTTCCAGGAAAGCATCCATTTCATCCACATTTCTCAGTTTATTGGCATATAGTTGTTGATAATAATTTCTAGTAATTGTTTCTATTTCCTTGGTGTTAGTCGTGATCTCTCCCCTTTCATTCATAATTTTATTAATTTGGATCCTTTCTCTTTTCTTTTGGATAAGTCTGGCCAGTGGTTTATTGATCTTATCAATTCTTTCAAAGAACCAGCTTCTAGTTTCGTTGATCTGATCTACTGTGTTTCTGGTTTCTAATTCATTGATCTCTGCTCTAATCTTAATTATTTCTCTTCTAATGCATGGCTTAGGCATTGTTTGTTGCTTTTTCTCTAGTTCTTTAAGGTGTAGAGTTAGTTGGTGAATTCGGGATTTTTCTGTTTTTTTGAGTGAGGCTCATATTTCCCCTTTGGGACCGCCTTTGCAGTATCCCATAGGTTTTGGACCGATGTGTTTTCGTTCTCATTGATATCCATGAATTGTTTAAGTTCTTCTTTGATTTCCTGGTTGACCCAAACATTTTTGAGCAGAGTGGTCTTTAGCTTCCAAGTGTTTGAATTTCTGCCACATTTTTTCTTGTGATTGAGTTCCAGTTTTAAAGCATTGTGGTCTGAGAATATGTAGGGAATAATCTCAGTCTTTTGGTATCGGTTGAGACCTGATTTGTGACCCGGTATGTGGTCTATTCTGGAGAAAGTTCCATGTGCGCTCGAAAAGAATGAGTATTCTGTTGTTTTAGGGTGGAATGTTCTGTATATATCTATGAGGTCCATCTGGTCCAGGTGTCATTCAAAGCTCTTGTTTCCTTGTTGATTTTCTGCTTAGATGATCTGTCTATTGCTGAGAGTGGAGTATTGAGGTCTCCTACAATTAACGTATTGTTATCAATATGACTCTTTATTTTGGTTAACAGTTGGCTTATGTAGATGGCTGCTCCCGTGTTGGGGGCGTAGATATTTACAATTGTTAGATCTTCTTGTTGGATATGCCCTTTAAGAATGATATAGTGTCCTTCTGTGTCTCTAACTACAATATTTAGTTTAAAATCTAATTTGTCTGACTTGCTACCCCAGCTTTCTTTTGAGGTCCACTGGCATGGAAGATCGATCTCCATTTCTTCACTCTCAGTCTGGATGTATCTTTAGGTTCAAAATGAGTCTCTTGTAGACAGCATATGGATGGGTCCTGTCTTTTTACCCAATCTTCAGCCCTGTGCCGTTTTATGGGAGCATTTAGGCCGTTCACGTTGAGAGTGATTACTGAAAGATATGAATTAATTGTCATCATGTTGCCTGTGAAGACCTTGTTTTTATAGATTGTCCCTGTAAATTTCTGTTGTATATCTCTCTTGGGGTCTTTCTCCTTTTATAGAGCCCCCCTTAATATTTCTTGCAGGCCTGGCTTAGTGGTCACATATTCTTTCAATTTCTGCCGGTCTTGGAAGCTCTGCATCTCTCCATCCATTCTAAATGAAAGCCTTGCCGGATAAAGTATTCTTGGCTGCATGTTCTTCTCATTTAGTACCCTGAATATGTCTTGCCAGGCCTTTCTGGCTTGCCAGTCTCTGTGGATAGGTCTGACGTTATTCTGATGTTCCTCCCTCTGTACATAAGGAATCTCTTCCCCCTAACTGCCCTTAAGATGGTTTCCTTGGTTCTAAGATTTGCGAGTTTTACTATTACATGCCGGGGTGTTGGCCTGTTTTCCTTGATCTTGGGAGGGGTCCTCTCTGCCTCTAGGATGCGAATGTTTGTTTTATTTCCCAGATTAGGGAAGTTCTCAGCTACGATTTGTGCAAATATATCTTCTAGTCTTCTCTCTCTCTCTCTCCACGCCTTCTGGGATTCCAATAATTCTGACATTGGAACGCTTCATGGTGTCACTTATTTCTCTGATTCTATTTTCTTGGATTCTGAGTTGCTTTTCCCTGGCCTCCTCTTTCCCTTTTTATCTATTAAATTGTCTTCCAGGTCACTAATTCGTTCTCCTGCCTCACTTACCCTAGCTGTTAGATTATCTAGATTAGATTGGATCTCATTGATAGCATTTTTAAGTTCTGCCAATTCAGCTTTCATTTCTGCCTTTAGAGACTCTATGTTGCCATTAATTGATTTCTCCATTCTAGCCATTGTCTTCACAATTACTAGCCTGAATTCCATCTCCGACATCTTGGTTATATCTCAATCCATTTGTAAATCTGCAGCATAAGTCATAATCTCTGAGTCTTTCCTATTTTGGGGGTTCCTCCTCCTAGTCATTCTGTTGATGGGTGTTTGAGGGAATGTATAGAGTCCAAATTACTGACCACAATCCAAGCAAGATGCACCTGTTTTCTAGGGACCTTAGGGTTGCTGGCCTCTTGTTTTCCCAGGCTGTCTTTTGGGGGAGGGACGTGCTGTGCTGTTACTCAGGCAACCCTGTTTGGGCAGAGTTGCCCTGCCCCCTATGGTGGGGGATGGGCTCAGTGAAAACCGTTTTTTGGGGGCTTTTGTTCTCTGGTGGCTCTTTGTCTCTTATGATTGTCAGACCAGAAGAGACCCATTTCCAACCCTCTGCCTCAGAGCAGAGAGATCGCAGTCTGTGCTTCAGTGAGCTTTCCAGGCCACACTATCTCCATTTCTCTCTGTGCTGCTATAAATTGCAGTGTCCTGGGTTGTGCTCCCCTCAGCAGGGCTCCCAGTCCTCGCCTCCAGGTCGGGGCATATCTCTGCCCTTTGCGCTTCTAAAACCACCAGCTGTCCCCAGTTCCCACGTGTGACCCCGCAGCTCCAGTTTCCATCAGGGGGGCTGCCCTAAAGTCCTTTCCCCGCTGCTACCGCTCTGCAAGTCTGTGCCCCGTCCCCAGCACAGGAGGCTATCGCTCACCAGCGGTGTAGGATCCCCATGGCCAGGCTCCCTCCCGTTGCCATTTATCCTCTGATATCTGCCCACGGAATCACGGCTCCCCGCTTCGTACCTCAAAACCAACTGCTTGTGATATTCTGTTTGTAGAGATCCAGATCTTCTTACATCTCAGGCTGATTTCGTGGGTGCTCAGAGTGGTCTGCTCAATTCCGGGGACCAGTTGGAATAGGGTCCCCTACTCCTCCGCCATCTTTTCAAAATTCCCCCATATGGTTTTGATTACTATAACTTTGTAGTGTATCTTGAAATCTGGATTGTGATACCTGCAGCTGTTCTTTTTTAACATTGCTTTGACTCTTCTGTGTCTTTTGTGGTTTTAGCATTATTCTAGTTCTGTGAAAAATGCTTTTGGTATTTGATAGGGATTGCTTTGAGTCTGTAGATTATTTTGTGCAGTATGGATATTTTAACAATTCTTCCAATCCTTGAGCACAGAATATCTTTCCATTTCTTTGTGTCACCTTCAGTTTCTTTCAACAATGTTTTATAGTTTTCAAAGTACACTCTTTCACCTCCTTGGTTAAGTTCATTTCTAGGTATTTGGTGCAATTGTAAATGGAATTGTTTTTTTCATTTTTCATTCTGCTACTTCATTATGAGCATATAGAAATGCTACCAATATCTGGGTATTAATTTTTTATCCTACAACTTTACTCAATTCATTTATTCTAGTAGGTTTTTGGTGGAATCTTTACGGTGTTTTATATATCATGTCATCTGCAGGTAGAGACAGTTTAACTTCTTTTTGATACTGATGCCTTTTCTTTTTCTTGTCCAATTACTTTGGCTAGGAATTCCAGTACTATGTTGAATAGTAGTGGTGAGAACAGACATCTTTGTCTTGTTCCTGATCTTAGAGGAAAAGCTTTTAGTTTTTCATCATTGAGTGTGATGTTAGCTATGGGTTTTTTTACATATGGCCTTCGTTATGTCAAGGTATGTTCCCTCTATACCCACTTTGTTTTGATCATAAATGCATGTTGTTTTGTCAAATACTTTTTCTGCATCTATTGAGATGATCATATAATTTTTATCCTTCATTTTCTTAATGTGGTATATCATATTGAATGTTTTGCCAAGATTGAACCGTTCTTGAATTCATAGATAAACCCCACTTCATTGTGGTGAATGATCTTTTAAATGTATTGTTGAATGCAGTTTGCTGATATTTTGTTGAGGATTTTTGCAACTATATTCATCAGGGATATTGGCCTGTAATTTTATTTTTTTGGGGGTGGTTCTTTGTCCATTTTGGTATCAGGGTGATGTTTGCCTTGTAGAATGAATTGGACGCTTTCCTTTCTCTTCTATTTTTTGAAATAGTTTGAAGAAAAAAGATACTAACTCTTCTTTCAATGTTTGGTAGAATTCGTTGGTCTCATGTATGGTCATCCCCTGTAGACTGTGTGTGTTTGGTGACTCACTGGCTGGCTGGAGCTGTTGCTTACATGGGCTGGGGGTTGTGGGGTACTCTTTGCTGGGGCCGAAGTGGACACACACTGGGGTGTTCCTGAGGCACTCCACATAGAGTGTTCCCTGGCAGGAAAGCTGATGCTGATGCAAGTGCAGGGTGAGGTGTCCTGGGACCCTATACACAGAAGGCACCTTGGTAGGATAACAGAAGCTGAAGTGGGCACAGTCCAATGCAGCCCCTGGGCTCTCTGTGCAGAGGGCAGCTTGGCAGAACAGCAAAAGCTGACATGGATGTAGACTGGAGTGGTCCGTGGGATCTACATGGGACACCCTGGCAGGACAACTGAAGCTAAAGTCAGTATAAGCCTGAGTTTTCTTGTTCTGTGTAGATGGTGCCCTTGCAGGACGGATGGAGCGGAGATGGGCGTCAGCCAGTGTGGTCTTTGGGCTCTCTATTAAAAGTATGCCTGGCAGGACAGCTGAAGCTGAGGTGGATGCCAGCTGGATGTCCCAGGGTTCTCTACACTGAGGGTGACCTAGCAGAACAGCTGAAAGTGAGGTGGATGCAAGCTGGGGTGTCCCTGGGTGCTCATTGCTCATTGCAGTGTGTGCCCTGGTGGAGTGATGGAACTTAGGCTGGTATAGGCAGCGTCATCCCAGTGCTCTCCACGCAGGGGGTGCCTCTGTGGGGTGGATGAACCAAAGCAGGCACGGGCCATTGGTTCCTGGGGTGCTCCATGAAGGATGGGGCTGTCCCGTGCTCTCCATGCAGGAGGTGCTTTGGCAGTGTGGCAGGGCTGAAGCAGGTATTAATGGGAAGGTCCTGCAGTATTCTGTGTTGGGGTGCCCTAGCAAGCCATCTAAAGCTGAAGTGGTGTGGGCCTAGTATGTTCCAAGGTGCTTTGTGCCTGTGTCACCTTGATGTAATGGCTGGAGCTGTAGGGAGCAATGACCAGGCGTAGCCTGGTGTGTACTGCCCTGTGTCTACTTTGGTGGGACAGTTGGGGCTGGTGTGGGCTAGGGGCCTGGGGTTCACTGAAGTGGCAGACCAGTTAGGGCACTGGATCCTGCTCACATTCATGATATCAAGATGGAGGGAGAGTGTACCATGTTTCTCACCAGCCCCCCAATCTGGAGAGTTCCAGGAGCTTTTCCAGCATTTGGCAGAATTCTAGGGCTGGCTCTTTTATATGTTAGTTGCTCTTTTAAATTGTGGCTTTCTTTCTGTGCCCCTGAGTGTCTGGGGCTGGTCTAGGCTAGGAACATGCACCACTCTGAGGCGACAGGCCAGCTATGGGATCTGGACCCTGCTCCAGTCTGCACTCTCAAGGTGGAGGAGTAGTGTAAATCATGGTGCTCACCAGCCCCACCACCCTGGAGAGAGTTCCAGTAGCTCTTCCACCATTTGGTGGAGTTCTAGGGTTGGATCTTTTTTTTTTTTTTAAGATTTCTTCATTTTAGAGCAAGAGAGCAAGTGTGTGTGTGAAGGGCCGGCGGGGGGGGGAGAGCAGAGGGAGAGAATCTGAAGCAGACTCCCTGCTGAGCACAGAGCCTGACATGGGGCCTGATCTTGTGACCCTGAGATCATGACCTGAGTCAAAATCAATAGTTGGACACTCAAACCACTCAACCACCCAGGCACCCCTGGGGGTGGATCTTTTATATAGTAGTTGCTCTTTTAAATCATACCTTTTTACCTGTGCCCCAGGGCAGATGAATCTGCTTCTGGTCCCTCCATACTATCCTTTCCCACTGCAATTTACTTCATTGGAGATCAGTGTTCTCTCCATTACCATGTCTCAGTCTCTCTTGCTGTTCTCAGTTGTTCTAGGTTTTGTTTTGCAGAAGCTGTTCAGTCATCCCTCAGTTCTTCAGGAGGAACTGATGTATAAATAGGTATAGATCTGGTCTGTCTGTGGAGGAAGTGAATTCAGTGTCTTCCAACATCACAATCTTGGACAGGACTTTCATGAATTAAATATATTTAAGTACCTCTTTATACCAATGGGGTAGAAGGTATATTCCTAAGCAGGGTTAATTACTACATAATTGCTGAATTAATCATATAGGCTATTCTTATGACAAATATGAATTTTATTGAGTCTTAAGGAGAAAACATTGTAAAGGGCATATACTGTGGCACCAACTAGATATGAAATTTATTCCTAGCTATGCCATTTTCTCCATGTCCTTGGAAAAAAAATTACATCTCTAAGCCTCGATTTCCTTATCTGTAAAATGGGGTTGCTGTGAGAATTAAATTGGAAAAAGACCTAAGCTAACTGTACCCAAGAATTGGTCAATTATTATTAAAGACAGGATGCACAGTATTTAGGTATAGGGGGTGAGTAGGGATTCCTGATGAAAAGTGAGTTAGATATTCTTCAGAGTAAAATCATTTGACTAAATTAGAAGATTACTTATTAAGTTATATTTAATAATGTGGTATGTGTATTCCAGATGACATGCAGCCTCAGGTGCCTCATCTGGGACATTCGCTTACCTAAAAAGTGGCAGCTAATGTTCTCTCTCTTGAGCCTTTAACACATGGTTGCTCATAGCGTACCTGGAAGATGATGGAGGTTTTAGCTATAGAAGGGGCTCAAATATTCTGACTTCCTGGAAGCTATCATTATGCTTCCTTCCCTCTTCACATTCCAAGGAGCATCACTGAGGTAGCAGTTTTTACTCTTATCTTGGGGAGGCAGGATATCTTTTTTCACCCATGCAGGGCTTTTCCTCCCACTAGTACAGGTGTAGGATACTCCCAAATTCTGCCCTTCCCATGCAGGATAATGGGAGACCTATCCTTGACATTTCTTCTCTGTCATTTGCTTGCTCTGGAAATGACTCTTCTGGAATCAACAAGTTATCTATGATGGATTAAAAATAAGCCAGGAGTCATTTGACATTTTTCTTATTGTGGAGAAATATCTAATTCCTTACCTCCTGAATCTGGGATGTTCTTTATGGTTTGGTTGACCACTAGAATATGGCAGAATTAATGTTCTTTTACTTTTGAAGCAAGGTTATAAGAAGCCTGTAGCTTCTGCCTAGTTGTCTTGGAACACTCAATCTTGGGATGCTCCATATTGGAACCCAATCACCATAGTATAAAAAAACAAAGCCAACCTGGGGTCATATATAGGTGGTGGTGTCAAATGCACCAGCTGAGGTCAACTGCCATTCATATAAGTGAATGAATAATAGTGAGCATCCCAAATTTCATGAAAGACCTAAAACTACACATCCAAGAAACTCAATGAACTTCAAGGAAGATAATCTCCAAGGTCCACACTGAAACACGTAAAATAAAGTGGTTGAAAGACAAAGAATATCTTGAAAGCAGCAAGAGAGGAGGGACTTGTCACAGACAAGGGATTGTCAATAAAATTAACAGCTAATTTCTCATGAGAAATCACATGGGCTAGAAGGCAATGGGATGAAAAATTAAAGTACTGGGGGGGAAAATCCTTCCAACCAAGTGTGTATTGGCAAAACTGCCCTTTGAAAATGAAGGAAAAATTAATATATTTCTAGATGAACAAAGGGCAAGAGAATTTGTCTCTACTAGACCTGCCCTGCAAGAAATGCTAAAAGGAGTTCTAAAGGCTGAAATAAAAGGACATGAGACAGTAACTTAAAGTCATACAAAGAAAGTTTACCAACAAAGGTAACTACATAGGTGTACATATGAAAGCTAGTATTATTGTATTTCTGGTTTATCTCTTTTTGTTTCCTACATGATTAGAAGACAAATGCATAAAACAATAATTCTAAATCTATGTCAATGGGCACATGATATATAAAGATGTGATTTGCAAAATTATAACAAAAATTTGGGACAGGTGGATAGGAGCTACTGAACTAATTTGGCATTAATTCAAAGTAGATTGGCATAAAGTTAGAATGTTAACTGTAATCCCCACAGTAACCTCTAAGAAAATAATGTATTAAAAAGGAAAGGGAATAAAAATGTCACACTAAAAAAAGAAGGTATTAGAAGAGTTGAGGGACAAAAATCATATGACATACGGAAAATAGTAAAACAGCAGAATGAGTCCTGCATTATCAGTAATCATTTTAAATGTAAATGAACTAATGAATTAAAAAACAAGAGTCAAAACGGATCAAAAAAATGAAAGAAAAAACAATGCAACTATATACTGCACAGAAGAGACTCATTTTAGACCCAAGACACTAGTAGATACAACATTAAATTATGGAAAAAGATATTCCATGCAAATAACAACCAGAAGAGTTCTGGGGTAGCTATATTAGTATACAAAATGTGTTTTAGGTTTAAATTGTTACAAGAGACAAAGAGAAAATTATATAATGATGAAAGGGTCAATTCATCAAGAAGATAAAGATATATGCACCAGACACTCAAAATATATGAAGTAAACATGGACAGAATTGAAGGGAGAAATAGTTCCACAACAATAGTTGGAGACTTAAATACCTTACTTAAAACATAGACAGAATATCCATAAGTAACTGGAGGACTTTAACAATACTAAAACCCAAATAACCCTAACCGATATATTTGGACACTCCACCCAACAACAGCAGATACCCATTCTTCTCAAGTTCACATGAACATTGCAATTCTTATTTAAAACAATTAAAAGACTACAAAGTATTTTCTCTGACCAATAGAATGAAGCTTGGCATCAATAATAGAAGGAAAACTGTAAATTTCACAAATATGTGGGAATTAAACAACATACTCTTAAGTGGTTAGTCAAAGAAATCACTGTGTAAATTAGAAAATACTTTGAGATGAAGTACAATAAAAACAAAATATACCAAAATTTATGAGAGGCAATGAAAACAAAATTCAGAAGGAAATTTACAGCTGTAAATTCCTACTTAAAAAAAAAAAAAATGTCAACCTAACTTTACATCTTAATGAATTAGAAAATGAGGAGCAAACTAAATCCATAGCTAGAGGAAGGAAGAAAATAAATTAAAACAGATAAAAAATATAGAGAATCAATGAAACCAAAAATTGGTTCTTTGAAATGATCAACAAAATTGATAAACTTTAGACAAACTACTTAAGAAAAAAAGAGAGACAATGCAAATAATTAAAATTGGAAATAAAAGTGAGAACGTTACCATCCTTACAAAAATTTAAAAGGATTTTAGGTGAAAAACAATTGTACCTCAAATTAAATAATGTAGATTAAATGTATAAAACTCTAGGGGCGCCTGGGTGGCTCAGTTAAGCATCTGCCTTCAGCTCAGGTCATGATCCCAGGGTCCTGGGATCGAGCCCCACATCAGGCTCCCTGTTCCGCAGGAAGCCCGCTTCTCCCTCTCCCACTCCCCCTGCTTGTGTTCCCTCTCTCACTGTGTCTCTGTCAAATAAATAAATAAAATCTTTAAAAAAAACAAAACTCTACATACACAGAAATTACCAAGATTGACTCAAAAGAAATAGAAAATCTAAAGTGACCTATAACAAAAGATTGAATCAGTAGCTCAAGACCCCCAAAAAAGAAGTCAAGAACTAGATGGCATCATCAGTGAATTTTAAACATTTAAATAAATGTAACACCAATCCTACTCAAACTGTTGCAAAAGAAGAGGAGGGAATGCTTCCTAACCTTCTGTGAAGCCAGCCTTATCCTGATTCCAAAGCCAGACAAAAATACCACTAGATATGAAAACTACTGATGAATCTCTCTCATGGCCACAGATACAAAAATCCTGAACAAAATTTAGCAAATCATATCCAGTAGCACATTAAAGGGATTATACAGCATGATCAAGTGGGATTTATGCCAGGAATGCAAGGTGGTTCAACATATGAAAATAAATCTACATAACACACTGCATTAATAGAACAAAGGGGGAAAACCCCACATCATCCTCTCAATTGATGTAGAAACAGCATTTGAAAAAAGTCAACACCTTTTCAGGATAACAGTTCTTAGCAAACTAGGAAAAGAAGGGAATTTCCTTAACATGATAAAGGGCATTTATGAAAAACCCACAGCTAACATCATTCCCAGTAATAAAAGACTGAAATCTTTCTCCTTAATATCAGGATCAAAACAAGAATGTCAGCTTTTACCACTGATACTCAGGTTTGGTACTGAAAGTTGTAGCCAGAAAAATTAATCAAGAAAAATAAATAAAAAGCATTCCAATTGGAAAGGATGAAGGAAAACTAGCTCTGTTTGTAGGTGACATGATTCTAAATATAGAAAAGCCTAAGATATCCACACAAAAAAACTAGCTATTAGAGCTAACAAATTGAGCAAAATATAGGGTACAGGATCAGCACATAAAAATCAATTATGTTTGTATTCACCAACAATTAACAATCCCCAAAGGAAGTTAAGACTATGATTCTATTTATAATAGCATCCAAAAGAATAAAAAAACTAGGAATGAATTTAAGGAAATGAAAACTTCAAAATATTGCTGAACAAAACTTTAGTCATAATTAAATGTAGACATTTCATTTTCATGGATTGGAAGACATAATACTGTAATAGTGTGCTAGGGCTACCATAGAAAAATACCACAGACTAGATGGCTTAAAAAACAGAAATTCATTTCTCACAGTTCTGGAGGCTGGATATCCAAGATCAGGGTGTTGGCAGATTTTTCCTAAGGTCTTTCTTCTTGACATGCAGATGGCCTCTTTCTTGCAGTGTCCTCACATGGCCTTTTCTCTGAATGTGTGCTTTCCTGGTGTCTCTTCTTAGAAGAACATTATTCCTATTGGATTAGGGCCCCACCCTTATGCCTTCATTTGACTTTAAATGACTCCTTACAGGCCCCATCTCCAAATACAGTCACATTATGGGTTAAGGCTTCAACATATGAGTTTTGGGAACACAATTCAGTTTATAACAACTGGCAAGATATCAACATTCCCCAAAGTGATGTACAGATTCAATGCAATTCCTATTAAAATTCAGTCTTCCTTTGCAAACTGGAAAAGCTGATCCTCAAAATCATATAGAATTTCACCAGCCCCAAATAGCCAAAACAATACTGAAAAGGAAAAGCAAAGTTGGAAGATTCACATTGCAACTTCACTACTTACTTCCAAGCTACAGTAATCAAAACAGTGTGGTACTGATGTAAGGAAAGACATAGGGACCAGTGGAAGAGAGTTGAGAGTCTAGAAATAAACCCAAACATCTATATTCTATTGATTTTTGATGATGACACCAAGACCATTCAATGGGGGAACAAATAGTCTCTTTAAGAAATGGTGCTGGGACTACTGGCTAAGTACACGTACAAGAATTAAAGTGGACCCTTGACTGACTCCGTATATAAAAATTAACTTGGAATTGACCAATGACTCAAATTTAAGAGCTAAAAGTAGGATGGTTCAAGATGGCAGCATGGGAAGATCCCGAGCTTATTTCCTCCAGTGAACACAACAAATCTATGACTACACATGGGAATAACTCCCTCTGAACTAGAAACTGGATGAACCGAGATGGGTAAAATAAACACAGATACGGTCTTGCTAAGGGGAAAAAACACACCCCAGGTGTGGTGTTCCATGGTTGGGAGGTATCTCAAAGGTACAGAACTTTTATCAGAGGAACAAGAGATTCAGGAGAGAGAAGAGATCAAAACACCTCGCTTTGAAAACCAACAGGGAATATGTCTAGGGAAACTACAGAAATGTAGATAAAGAAACTCACTCTTAAAGGGCTTACACAGATTCACTTGGCCTGGAAACCAGTAGAAAAACACCAGATCAAAAGTGCATAGATCATACATGAAGGAGATTCACTTACTAATCTTGGAGCATCTGTTGGAAAGGCAAAAGGAACCTGGGCCTTTCCCTGGGGACTGAGACACTGGTGGAAGTTATTTTTGCTCTCTTGTTCTGCCCTGATGATTCTGCTGTGTCAGGTGCCATTCTTTAATCCTCCCTATAGACTGCTAATGCCAGAGGGCATAGGCCGCTGAGTGCCCCACACAATCCTGCACTTTGGCTAGGCCTTGCAGCCAACAGGATGATAACCCTGCTTACCAGCATGCCCACAGCAGTTTCAGCCAGGCTGAGGGCCAGCCCTACCTACCAGCACATATGCAGCAGTAAGGCTCCACCAGGACAAGAGGGTGCACAAAACCCACAAACTGGATATCCCTGGAGCACCTGGCTCTAGTGGCCAGGGAGGATTGCATTTCAGGGCCCCATAGGGTATCTCCACCTAAGGCCATTCCTTCAAGTCTGGGAGATGTAGCTGAACTACCTAATACATAGAAACAAAGAGGCAAAATGAGGAGACAGAAAAATATGTTTCAAATGAAAGAATAAGACAAAACCTCATAAAAATAGCTGAATTAAATGGCGCTAAGCAGTGAACCTAATAAGGAGTTCAAAGTAATAGTCATAAAGATGGTTTTTGTACTCAGGAGAAGAATGGATGCACACAGTGAGAACTTAAAGAGATAGAAAATATAAGGAAGTACCAATCAGAGCTGAAGAATACAATAACAAATGAAAAATGGAGGGAATAAACAGCAGATGATACAGAAGAATAGATCAGCAATCTGGAAGACAGGATAGAGGAAATCTTGCAAACTGAACAGCAAAAAGAAAAAAAGAATTTTTAAAAATGAGGATAGTTTAAGGGACCTCTGGGACAATGTCAGATATACTTTCACATTATAAGGGTCCCAGAAGGAGAAGAGAAAAAGGGCAGAAACCTTATTTGAAGAAATAATAGCTGAAAAATTCCCTAACCTGGCAAATGAAACACCAAGGCCAGGAAGCATAAAGAGTCTCAAACAAGATGAATGCAAAGAGATCCACACCAGGACACATAATTAAAATGTCAAAAATTAAAGATAAAGAGAATCTTAAAAATAGCAAGAGAAAAGCAACTCATTATGTATAAGGAAACCCCCATAAGATTAGATTATCAGCTGATTTTTTTTTTTTTTTCCCAGGAGATACTTTTCAGGCCAAAGGGAATGGTGCAATGTATTTGAAGTGCTGAAAAGAAAAAACACATACAACCAACTATATACTACCTGGCAAGTTTATCATTCAAAATTGAAGAGGAAGGTTCTGGTCCAAGATGGTGAAGTAAGACCTTGACCTCCCCTCCTCCACAGAACACACCAAATTATACCTATTTATAGTGCAGTTCCTCCTAAAGAAGAACTGAGGGCTGACTGAACAGCTTCTACACAACAAAATATAGAATGGCAAAAGAGAACAGCAAGAGAGATGGGAGACATGGTAATGTACGGAACTCCCATCCCCACTGCTGTGAACTGCAGTGGGGAGGGATAAAACTGAGCGAGTGGGAACAGATTCGTCCATCTATCCTTGGGCACAGGTTTAAAAGAGCAACTAGGTTATAAAACAGCCAGCCCCAGAACTCTGCCAAATGGCAGAAAAGCTGCTGGAACAATTGTGGGGGGTGGGGTCAGAGGGACTGGAGGTTTACATTCCTCCCTCCACCTTGAAAGTGCAGATGGGAGCAGGGTCTGGACACCATAGCTGGCCTGCCACTTCAGGCCAGGTCCCCTAGCTCACACCAGCCCTGGATGCACTGGGGCACAGGAAAAAAAAAGCCACTGTTTAAGAGCAACTAGCATATAAAAAAGCCAGCCCTAGAACTCCACCAAATGGTGGTGGGGGGTGGGGGACTGCTGGAAAACTCTACAGGTGGGAGGGACTGGAGGACTTGGTTTACACTCCCCCTCCAGCTTAAAAACATGAACAGGAATAGAGCCTGGGCACCCTAACAGGCATGCTGCCTCAGAGAACACTGGGGATCCCTAGCCCACACCAGCCCTGGTTGCACTGAGGAACAGAAAAAAAAGCTCTGGTTTGAAAGAACAAGCAGCATGGAGCCACCCCTAGAACTCCACCAAATAACGAGGGAGCTGCTGGAACTTTCCCCTGGTGGGAAGGGCTGATGATGGACATGGTCTATGCTCCCCCTCCACACGGAAAGCACGGACCAGTCAATGGTCCAGGTACCTTAACTAGCCTGTAGCCTGATGCCTCAGTAAGCCACAGGCTCATGGCCCACACTAGTCCAAGTTATCCCACCAGGGAAGCCACTGGGCAGTGCACACCAGGACACCCCTGGTTAACATGCACTGTAGCCCCAGCCTTGCACTGGGGTGATACAGGCACATTGGACCCTGCAACACTCCAGGTCCTCACCAAGTCAGCTTCGGTTTCTTTGCTAGAGCACCCCTGGCAATAGACAGCTTCGGAGACTCCTGGCTGGCATCTGCCTTGGATCTAGCTGCCCTGGTAGGGTGCCTTGGTGTGGAGTACCTTGGGAATCCCCAGCCCATGTCTACTGTGGCTGCAGCCACCCTGCCAGGCCACATCCTGCATGGAGTGCCCCGCCACACTGCTGCCTGCACTTGCCTCAGCCAGGGCACCCCATGCTCTGAGCACACTGAGACACTCCAGCTTGTAACCACTTAACTTCAGCCATCCTGCCATGGCACGTTTTGCACAGAGAGCCCAGAAACCACATCGGCTCACACCAAGTTTAGCTTTGGCTGTCCTAGCAGAGTGTCCCAAGTGCAGGGCACCCCAAACTCCCCTCTGGCCTCTACCCCACCGCAACATACTAGCCACTCCTCCAAGGCATCATCTGTGCAGAGTTCTGGTTTACACCCACTCAGCTTCTGCTATCCTACCAAGGTGCCTTCTGTGCGTAGGGTCCCAGGACACCTCACCTTGCACTTACATCAGCTTTCCTGCCAGGGAACACTCTATGTGGAGTGCCTCAGGAACACCCCAGTGTATGTCCACTTCAGTCCCAGCCATCCGGCCAGGGCAGCCCCAGAACAGAGTACTCCACAACCCCCAGCCCATGCAAGCCACAGTTCCAGCCATCCAATGAAAGTCACCAAGTACACACAGTCTACAGGGGTGACCATACATGAGACCATTCCTTAAAGTTTAGGAGAAGTAGCTGTTCTGCTTAACTCCTAGAAACAAGCACAGAATGTCAAGCACAATGGGGATACAGAGAAATATACTCCAAAAGAAAAAACACAACAAAACCATAGAAAAAGAACTAAGTGAATCAGAGATGAACAATATGCCTGACAAAAAATTTAAAGTAATAACTGTGAAGATGTTCACTGGGCTGGAAAGAAGAGTAGAAGAACTCAGTGAGACCTTCAAAAAAGAGAAAACATAAAAAACCAATCACAGTTGAAGAATACAATAACTGAAATGAAAAATATACTAAAGGGAATCAACAGATTAGAGAGAGGATGCAGAAGAATGGATCAGCAGTCTGGAAGACAGGATAATGGGAATCACTGAAGGTGAATGGCAAAAAGAAAAAAAGAATTTTATGACCCCTCTGCTTCAGGTTTTGTGAAATGCTTTATGTGTAGAGAAATAAAAGAGGGTAGGTGGGAAATTAAAAAAAAATAAAAATGAAGGTAGGTTAAGGATCTCTTGGACAACGTCAAATGAAAAAAGGTTCACATTATAGTGGTCCCAGAAGAAGAGAGAAAGGGGCAGAAAACTTATCTGAAGAAAAAACAGCTGAAAACTTCCCTAACCTAGGGAAGGAAATAGATACCCAGGTTCAAGAAGCACGAGAGTTCCAAACAAGATGAACCCAAGGAGGTCCATGCTATAATACATAAAAATTAAAATGCCAAAGTTAAAGATAAAGAATTTTATAAGTGGCAAGAGAAAAGCAAAACATTATGTATGAGGGAAACCTTCTAAGGGTATCAGCTGATTTTTCAGCAGAAACTTTGCAGACCAGAATTGAGTGGTATGATATATTCAAAGTGCTAAAAGGAAAAAACCCTGTAATCCAGGAAGATTATCATTCATTTTTGAAGGAGAGAGAGTTTCCCAGACAGACAGACATTAAAGGAGTTTATCACAACCAAACTGGCCTTACAAGAAATGTTAAAGGAACTTCTTCAAGGGGAAAAGAAATGACTATAGAGGTAGGAAAATTATGAATAAAAGATGTGAAATATGACAGCATATACAATAAAACCTGGAGGAGGGAGTAAAAGAAAAGCTGATTTCAAAGAATGTGTTTGACATTAAATGACCATCAACTTAGAATATGCTGCCATTTACTTAGGATATTATATATGAACCTTGTGGTAACCAGAGACTCAAAACCTATAATAGATACCCAAAAAAGAAACAAAAAGAAAGCCAAACACTATAGAAACTCACCAATCACAAAGAAAGAAGGAACACGGAAAAGTACAAAAACAAGAAAACAACAAAATGGCAATAAGCACATACCTCTCAACAATTACTTTAAATGTAGATGGGCTAAATGCTCCACTCAAAAGACATATGGTGGTTAAAAAAAAACCCCAAAACAAAAAAACAAGACCTGGGGCGCCTGATTGGCTCACTCAGTTAAGCATCTGCCTTCAGCTCAGGTCGTGATCCCAGGGTCCTGGGATCGAGCCCCACATCGGGCTCCCTGCTCTGTGGGGAGTCTGCTTCTCTGCCTCTGCCTCTCTCTCTGTCTCTCATGAATGAATGAATGAATGCATGCATGAATGAATGAATAAATAAATAAAATCTTTTAAAAAAATAAATAAAAATGCCAAGACCCAGCTATATGCTATCTACAAGAGACTCATTTCAGGGACGCCTGGGTGGCTCAGTCGTTAAGCATCTGCCTTCGGCTCGGGTCATGATCCCAGGATCCTGGGATCGAGCCCCACGTCGGGCTCCCTGCTCTATGGGGAGCCTGCTTCTCCTTCTCCCTCACTTGTGCTCTCTAGCTCTATCTCTCCAATGAATAAATAAAATCTTAAAAAACAAACAAACAAAAAAAGAGACTCATTTCAGACAAAGAAACATACAGGCTAAAAGTAAAGTGATGGTTAAACATTTACCAGGCAAATGGGAGCGAAGCAAAAGCTGGGGTAGTAATACTTATATCAGACAAAATAGACTTAAAAAAAAAAGCATAATGATAAAGGAATCAATCCAACAGAAAATCCAACATTGGAGCACTAAATATGTAAAGCAAATATTAACAGACATAAAGGGATATATTGATAGTACTACAATAATAGGAGGGGACTTTATTTTTTAAGATTTTATTTATTTATTTGACAGACACAGCAAGAGAAGGAACACAAGCAAGGGGAGTGAGAAAGGGAGAAGCAGGCTTCCCACCGAGCAGGGAGCCCGATGCGGGGCTCAATCCCAGGACCCCGGGATCGTGACCTGAGCCGAAGGCAGACGCTTAATGCCTGAGCCACATAGGTGCCCCAGGGGGGACCTAAACACCCCACTTACATCAATGGATAGATTAACCAGGCAGAAAGTCAATGAAGAAACAATGTCTTTAAGCAAATTATTAGACCAGATAGACATAACAACTACAGGACATTCCATCCAAAAAGAACAGAGTACACAGTGTTTTCAACTCCACATGAAACATTCTCCTTGATAGATCACGTTACATCACACACGTAACACTATATATAGGAACTCATCAATCACAAAGAAAGAGAGCAAGAGAAGAAAAGAATAGAGAAGAACTACAAAAACAACAACAAAATGGCAATAAAGCACATACCTATCAATCATTACTTTAAATGTGAATGGCCTAGGGGCGCCTGGGTGGCTCAGTTGGTTAAGCGACTGCCTTCGGCTCAGGTCATGATCCTGGAGTCCTGGGATCGAGTCCCACATCGGGCTCCCTGCTCAGCAGGGAGTCTGCTTCTCCCTCTGACCCTCCTCCCTCTCGTGTTCTCTGTCTCTCATTCTCTCTCTCACAAATAAATAAAATCTTAAAAAAAAAACAAAAAAACAAAATGTGAATGGCCTAAATACTCCATTCAAAAGACACAGGATGGCAGAATGGATAAAAAAAACAAGACCTACCTATATAATGCTTACAAGATGCTCAGCTCAGATCTAAAGACACCTACCAAGTGAAAATGAAGGGATGGAAAAACATTTACCATGCAAACGGAAGTTTAAAAATTTGTATAATACTAATATCAGACAAAATAGACTTTTAAACAGACTGTAACAAAAGGAAGGTCATTACATAATGATAAAGGGATAAGTCCAATAAGAGGATATAATAAGAATTGTAAATATCTATGCACCCAACATTTGAGCACCTAAATACAGAAAGCAATTATTAATGGACATAGAGAAATTGCTGGTAATTTGATAGTAGGAGGGGACTTTAACACCACACTTATATCAATGAATAGGTCAGCCATGCAGAAAATCAATCATGATATCAGTGTCTTTGAACAACACATTAGACCCAATGGACATAACAGATATATACAGAACATTCCATCCAGAAACAACAGAATACACATTCTTTTCAAGTGCACATGGAACATTCTCCAGAATACATTGCATGTTAGGCCAAAAAACAAGTATCAAGAAATTTAAGAATACTGAAATCATACCACGCATCTTTTCTGATCACAATGTTATGAGCTAGAAATCACAAGAAAAAAACAAAACTGGAAAAAACATGAACACACGGAAGCTAAACAACATGCCACATAACAAGCAATTGGTCAAGGAAGAAATTTTAAAAATACATAAAGACAAGTGAAAATGAATACACAATTGTTCAAAATCTTTGGGATACAGTTTTAAGAGGGAGATATATAGGGATACAGGCCTACCTCAAAAGCAAGAAAAATCTCATTACACCTAAAGGAATAAGAAAAAGAATGAACAAAGCCCAAGGTGAGTAGAGAGGAGGAAATAAAGAGAGCAGAAATAAAGGATATAGAGACTAAACAGAAGGAAAAAAAGAACAATCAATGAAACCAAGAGCTATTTCTTTGAAATGAGAAACAAAATTGATAAACTTTTAGCCAAACTCATCAAGAAAAAAAGAGAAAGCATCCAAATAAATACAATCAGAAATGAAAGAGGTTGTATTTAGCATGAGCCCTGAAAGAGGCTATCTGGAAAGCTGAGTGTAAAGGCAATAAATATTGCAATTACCCAGTTAAAAAAAAAGAAATGAAAGAGGAGAATAACCAACAAAATAGAACTACAACAGATTATAAGAGTACTATGAAAAATTATATGTCAACCTATTTGACAATCTAGAAGGAGATACATTCCTAGAAACATATAATCTTTCAAAACTGAATAAGGAAGAAATAGCAAATCTGAACAGACCAATTATTAGTAATAAAATTGAATCAGCAATTTAAAAAACTACCCAAAATAAAAGTCCTGTATCAAATATTTTTTCATGGACTTCTACCAAACACTTACAGAAGAATTAGTACCTTTTCTCCTGAAACTATTTCATAAAGTGGAAGAGGAAGGAAAGCTTCCAAATACATTCTACAAAGCCAGCATTACTCTTCCAAAACCAGACAAAGAAACCACCAAAAAAAAAAACCCCAAAGCAAGAAAAGAGCCAGTATCTCTGATGAACATAGACGCAAAAGTCTGCAGTAAAATATTAGTAAACTATATTCAACAATATATTAAAAGGATTATTCCCCATGATGAAGTGGGAATTATTCCAGGGATAAAAGGATGGTTCAGTGTTTGCAAATTAATCAGTGTGATACACCACATTAACAAAATGAAGGATGAAGATCATATGATCATCTCAATAGATGCAGAAAAAGTATTTGACAAAATTGAACATGATTCATGATTAAATTCTGAACAAAGGAGGTTTAGAGGGAACATACCACAATACAGTGAAGGCCACATATGAAAAATCCACAGGTAACATCATACGCAATGGTGAAAATAGAGCTTTTCTTCTGTTCTTCTAGGATTAGGTCATTAGAGAAGAAATAAAAGTCATCCATTTTAGAAAGAATTTAAATTGTCACTACTTGCAGATGACATGATAATGTACATGAAAACCCTAAAGATCACATACATACACACACACACACACACACACAATTAGAATAAATGAATTCAGTGAAGTTGCAGGATACAATGTTAATACCTGGAAATAGGTTGTCTGTATGGTCATACCAAAATAGCAGAACGAAAAATTAAGACAACAGTTCCATTTACAATTGCACCAGAAAGAAAAAATACCTAGAAATGAACTTAACTGGGGAGGTTAAAGACCTATATTCTGAAAACCCTAAAACGCTGATGAAAGAAACTGAAGATGACACAAATGGAAAGCTATTCCATGCTCAAGGATTGGAATATTGTTAAAATGTCCATACTTCACAAAGCAATCTACAGATTCAATGTAATCCCTATCAAAATACCAACAGCATTTTTCACAGAACTAGAACAAATGCTAAAATTTGTATGGGACCACAAAAGACAGAATAGTCAAAGCAATCTTGAAAAAGAAGAACAAAGCTGAAGGTAACACAATGCCAGATTTCAAGATAAACTACAAGCTATAATAATCAAAACAGTATGAAACTGATACAAAAATAGATCAATGGAACAGAGAGCCCAGAAATAAACTGACACTTATATGGCCAATTAATCTATGATGAAGGAGGCAAGAATTTACAATGGGGGAAAAGACAGTCTCTTTAATAAATGGTGTTAGGAAAGCTGGACAACTACCTGCAAAAGAATGTACTTGGACT
Source organism: Halichoerus grypus (assembly GCF_964656455.1). NCBI lineage: Eukaryota > Metazoa > Chordata > Mammalia > Carnivora > Phocidae > Halichoerus > Halichoerus grypus. Next base: position 46,364,524 of record NC_135726.1, on the reverse strand, counting down.
TTTTTTTTTTTATTTGTGCATGCATAAGATATATTTGGAAGGATAAATAAGAAACTGTTCATGTGGCTACCTCATGGGAAGGACCCAGGTGTTGGACCACTTTCTAAAACCATACACAAAAATAACCTCAAAATGAGTTAAGGACCTAAATATAAGACTGTGAACCATAAAATTCTAGAAAAGTATACAGGCAGTAATTTCTCTGACATCGGGCATAGTACAAGTTCTCTAGATAGATCTGTTAAGGCAAGGGAAACAAAACCAAAAATAAACAATTGGGTGTATACCAAATGAAAGTTTTGAACAGCAAAGGAAACCATTAACAAAAGAAAAAGCAACTTAATGAATTGGAGAAGATATTTGCAAATGATATATCTGATAAGGGGTTTATATCCAAAATACATAAAGAACTTATACAACTTAACCTAAAAACAAGTAATCTGATGAAAAAAATGGGCAAATGACCTGAATAGATATTTTTCAAAAGAATACAAAGATGGCCAACAAACACATGAAAAGATGCTCCTCATCACTAATTATCAAAAAATCGAAACCACAATAAGCTATCATATCTGTCAGAATGACTAAACTAAAGGCAAAAAAATAATAAATGTTGGTAAGGATGTGGAGAAAAACGAACCCTCATGCACTCACTGCTGGTAGGAATGGAAATTGGTACAGCCACTGTGGAAAACAATATCATGGTTCCTCAAAAAATTAAAAACAGATATACCATATGATCCAATATTTCCACTATTGGGTATTTACTGAAAGAAAATGAAAAGAGTAATTTGAAAAGATATATGCATCCCTATGTTTATGGCAGCATTATTTAGAATAGCTAAAATATGGAAGCAAGTGTTTATCAATAGATGAACAGATAAGGAAGATGTGGTACAATGGAATAACACAATGGAATATAATGTAGCCACAAAAAGATTAGATCTTGCCATTTGCAACATCATGGATGGACCTAAAAGGTATTATGCTGTGAAATAAGTCAGACCAAGTAACATAAATATCCTATGATTTCACTCATATGTAGAATCTAAAAAACAAAAGAAATGAATAAAGAAATAAAAATGGAATCATACCTATAAATACAGAGAACAAGGTGATTGTTGCCAGAGGAGAGGTGGGTAAAATAGGGTGAAGGGGAGTGGTGGAAGATATGGCTTTCAGTTATGGAATGAATAGATCATGGGAATAAAAAGCATAGTATAGGGAATCTCATCAGTGATAATGTAATACCATTGTATGGTGCCAGATGGTATAACAGAGAGAAGCTGAATCACTATGTTGTACACCTGAACATAATGTAACATTGTGTGTCAACTACAGTTAAATAAGAAAAGTATAAAAACCTTTGTAGAGGCAATAATGAGTTTCCCAGATATGCAAAAGCTAAAGGAATTGTTTGCCACTGAATGAGCTTCATAAGAAATATTAAAGATTGACTTTTTTAATCAGAAAAGGCCATAACTGGATATAAGAAAATATATGAAAGAGAAAATCTCATTGGCAAAGGTGATCATATAGTAGTGGACCAACCACTTATAAAGCTGCTATTAAAGTTAAAAGACAAAAGTAATATGAATCATACCTACAACAGTTATTTAAGAGATACATACAAATGTCAAATATGACAAAAAACTTACTACATGTGAGGGGGGTGGTGAAAAAATTGTAGTGCTTTTAGAATGTGTTTGAACTTAAGAGATCACCAATCTAAAGTATATTGCAATCTACAAAAGTAAAGAGAAAGGAATCCAAACATGGACACTAAAGAAAGTCATTAAGTCACAAGGGAAGAGGGAGAAGAAGAAATGAACTACTAAAACAAAAAAACAACAAAATGGCAATAAATACATATATAATTACTTTAAATGTAAATGGAATAAATGCTCCAATCAAAAGATAGGGTGGCTGAATGGATTAAAAATTAAGAAGAACCTATATGCTGCCTACAAGAGACTCACTTCAGATCTAAAGAAACAGACTAAGGCAGATGGATGGGAAAAGATTCTATGCAAATGGAAATGAAAATAATACTGGGGTAGCAATACTTTTTTAACAAAATAGTTTAAAACCAAGGTGTAACGAGACAAGTGCATTACATAACAAATGAATTGATCCAATAAAATACAACACTTGTATATATTTATGTGTTCAACATTGGAGTACCTAAATATATAAAGGTAGTATTAATAGACACAATGGAAGAAATTGACAGTCATACAATAAGAGTAGGGGTCTTTAACACCTCACTTACATCAGTGGGTAGATCACCTAGATAGAAAATTAATAAAAAAAGCATTGGCCTTAAACACATTAGAACAGATGGATTTAACAGATATATACAGAACATTCCACTCCAGAATACACATTCTTCTCAAGTGGACATAGGACATTCTCCAGGATAAATCACATGTTAGGGCAGAAAACAGTCTCAATAAATTTAAAAGACTGAAGTCATATCAAGCATATTTACCAACCACATGTATGCAACTAGGAATCAAGGATAAGAAGAAAACTGGAAAAACACAAACGTGGAGACAAAACAACATGCTACTAAACAACCAATGGGTCAATGAAGAAATCAAAGAGGATATTAAAAAAATAGCTTGAGGCAAATAAAAATGAAAACACAATATTCAAAATCCATGGGATGCAGCAAAAATTGTTCTAAGAGAAGTTTATACCAATATAGGCCCAGGTAAAGAAAGAAAAGGAAGGAAAGCTTCCAAACATTCTGTGAGGCCAGCATTACACTGATACCAAAACCAGACAAGGAAGGGAGGACAGGAGGGAGGGAGGAAGGTAGTTAGCAGCAGTTATCCCTGATGAACATGGATGCTAAAATCCTCAACAAAATATTGGCAAACTGAATTCAAAAATACGTTGAAAGAATCATACATCATGGTCAAGTGGATGGTTCAATACATGCAAATCAATCAATGAGATACACCACATTAACAAAACAAAGTATAAAAATCTTGTCATCATCAATAGATCCAGAAAAACCAATCTGACAAAATTCATCACATATTTATGATAAAAACTCTCAACCAAGTGTTTATACAGGGTATGTACATAAATACATAATAAATGCTATATATGATAAACCCACAGTAAACATCATACTCAGTGGAGAAAAGCTAATAGCTTTCCTCTCTAAGAACAAGACAAGTATTCCCACTCTCACCACTTTTATTCATCATAGTATTGGAAATCCTAGCCATAGCAATTAGGTAAGAAAAATAAGTAAGGCATCCAAATCAGAAAGGAAAAAGTTAAACTGTCACTATTTGCAGATGACATGATATTGTATATAGAAAACCCTAAGACTCCACCAAAAATCTATTAGAATAAATGAATTCAGTGAAGTTGCAAGATACAAAGTGAATATAGAAAAATCTAAAATTAGTATTTATTAGTAACAATCCGTTGCCTGTCTATATACTAATAAAAATTATCATAAAGATAAATTAAGAAAAGTCTCATTTACAGTTGCACTAGAAAGAATTAAATACCTAGGAATAAATTTAACCAAGGAGGTGAAAGAACTGTTCTTTGAAAACTATAAGACACTGATGAAAGAAATTGAAGGTGACACAAACAAGTGGAAAGATACTGTGCTCATGGATTGGAAGAATTTATACCCAGAGCAACCTACAGATTCAGTGTGATCCCTATCAAAATATCAATGGCATTTTTCACAAAACTAAAACAAATGATCCTAACATTTGAAGAGAACCACAAAACACCTCAAATAACCAATGCAATCTTGAGAAAGAACAACAAAGCTGGAGGTATTGTGCTGTCTTATTTCAAGCTATACTACAAAGCTATAGTAATCAAAATAGAATGATACTGGCACAAAAACAGACATATACATCAATGGAACAATATAGATAGCCCAGAAATAAACCCAGGCTAATATGGTCAATTAATCTATGACAAAGGAGGCAAGAATACACAATGGTGAAAGACAGTCTCTTTCATAAATGGACCAGTTTCTTATACCGTATACAAAAATAAACTCAAAATGGATTAAAGACTTAAATTTGAGACCTGATACCGTAAGAGTCCTAGAAGAAAACATAGGCAGTAAACTCTGACACCAATCTTAGCAATATATTTTTGGATCTCCTTAGGCAAGGACAACAAAAGCAACAATATACAAATGGACTACATCAAATAAGAAAGCTGTTGCACAGCAAAGGAGACCATCAATAAAAAGAAAAGACAACATACTGAATGAGAGAATGTATTTGCCAGTAGTATGTCCAATAAACAGTTAACATTCAAAATATTTAAAAAGTTCTCATACAACTCAACATAAAAGTAATCTGATTAAAAGGGCAGAAAATCTGAACAGACATTTTTCCAAGGAATACGACACATGAAAAGATGCTCAACAACACTTAACTATCAGGGAAATGCAAGTAAAAACCACAATGTGTTATTACCTTGTATCTATCAGAATGGCTTTTATAAAAAACAACAACAACAACAACAACAACAACAAAATGTTGCCAATTGCAACAACATGGATGAACCTAGAGGATATTATGCTAAGTGAAGTAAGTCAGACAGAAAAAGACAAATACTGTATGATTTCACTTATATGTGATTTCTAAAAAACAAATGAAAAAACAGAAACATAGACACTCATAGATACAGAGAACAAACTGATGGTTAGTGGGGAGCAGGTGGTTTGGACAAAATAGTGAAGGGTCTTATGAGGTACAATCTTTCAGTTATAAGACACAGGATGTAATATACAGCATAGAGAATATAGTCAATATACTATAAAAATTTTGTATGGTGACAATAATTGGATTATTGTGGTGACCAATTTGTCATGTATATAAATATTAAATCACTATGTTGTACATCTGAAACTAATATTGTATGTCATTTATTCAATTTAATAAGAAGGGGAAAAAAATGAAAAGTGTAAACTCTTAGAAATAGGGGTAAATCTTCCTGACCCTGGATTTGTCAATGGATTTAGATTTCACCCTAGAAGCAAAAGAAAGAAAAGACAAATTGGAGTCGAAAAAAATCATAATCTATTATCTGTGAAAGGACGTTATCAAAAAGATGAAAAGACAACATATACAATGGGAAAAAATGTTTGCAAATCATAAATTTTTGTTGTTGTCATCTTCTGGTTGGCTTTTTATTTGATTTTAGTAAGGAAAGAACAGGGAAATGAAGCTGATTTAAAAGTATCTACTGAAAATATCTACACCTACCCAGAAATTAAGTTAGTTAACTGGCATTCTTGCCTCTCCCCAGTTTTACTGAGATATAATCAACATACTTCACTGTATAAGTTTTAAAACATAACGATCTAACTTAAATATATTTTGAAATCTAACTTTCTATAGGTACAAAAAAAAACAAACTTGGGATGAGAAGTTTTAGATCTACTCTCTTAACTTTAAAATATACCATATAGCAGTGTTAACCAGTGTCATCATGATGTACATTACATCCCTAGTACTTATTTATCTAATAACTAAAAGTTTGTACCTTTTGGCCACCTTAATTCCCCCTCCCACCGCCTCTGGTAACCACAAAATTGATCTCTGAGTGTTTTGTTTTTTAGATTGCACATATAAGTGAGAGCATATGGTATTTGTCTTTCTCATTTGACTGACTTCACTTAGTGTAATGCCCTCAAGGTCCATCCGTGTTGTCGCAAATGGCAGGATTTCCTTTTTTGTGGTTGAATATTCCATTGTATGTGTGCACGTGCCACAAATTCTTTATCCATTCATCCATCGGTAGACACTTAGCTTGCTCCCTCATCTTAGCTATTGTAAATTATCTTGCTGTGAACATGGAAGTGCAGATACCTCTTTAACATAGTGTTTTTGTTTCCTTTGGATGTATTCCCAGAAACAGAATTGCTGGATTATATGGTAGTTTGTTTTGTTTTTGTTTTTGTTTTTTTGAGGAATCTGCATACTATTTTCCATAGTGGCTTGAACCAACCTCAATAGCAACAGTGCACAAGTGCTCCCCTTTCTCCACATCCTTGCCAGCATTTATCTTTTGTCTTTTTGGTGACAGCAGTTTTAACAGGAGTGAAGTGTTAGTTCATTGTGGTTTTGATTTGCATTTCCTTAGTTACTAGTGATGTTGAACATCTTTTCATGTAACTGTTGGACATTTGTATATCTTCTGCTTAAGAGATTCAAATCCTAACACCACTCAGCTTGTTTGTGGCTCTGGTCATTTTAATTAAAGAGAAAAAAAGCAATCAACTTTTCACCCTCCCCTTTATCAGAGCCCAATAAACTGAATTTCTACTCCCATCCAACAAGCTCTAGCAACAAGGTGGCACTAGTTATCACTATTTCCTCTCCATTCTTCACACTCCCGTTTTAGCTGGGCTGAATGGGAAACTGAACTTCCACCCCTATCCATTGAAAATAGGGTGGGCATCAGTGCTCCACTTTTGCTTGAGTTGAGTCAGTGGACCTCAGTAGGGAGCCAAGCATCCACCCCCACCTGGACCCTCAAGCTATGCCTAAACAGGGTGACTGCCTGCAAAAAGGGAGGTTAAATAGGATCTAGAGTCTCAGAATGCAGCACACAAAATGTCCATGATAGAAATGAAAATCATTCATCGTATCAAAAGCAGGAAAATCTCAAATTTAATGAGAAGACAATCAAAAGACATCAACACCAAGGTGATTGGAGTTATCTGGCAAGGAATTTAAAGCAATCATCATAAAAGTGCTTCAGTGAAAAAATTATGTACATACTTAAGGCAAGTGGAAAAAACCTCAAGGAAAAACATAAAGGACATGAAATATTTTGAAATGAAAAATACAGTAAAGAAAACAAAAGACTCAGTGGATGTCCTCAAGAGCTGAATGGAGAGTACAGAGGAAGTATCGGTGAAATTGGAGACAGAACAAGATAAATTACCCATTATGAACAACAGAGAGGGAAAATATGCTAAGTCTTACAAGGGAAGGATAAAAAGTTTGAGGCTGAAAAAGCATTCAAAGGAATAATGGCAGAAAATTCCCCAACTGTGGCAATAAATATAAGCCTACAGATTCAAGAAGCCAAGCAAACTCTCAACAGTGTAAGCCCAAAGAAATTCATGCCAAGATACATGATAATCAAACTTAAGAAAACTAAAGACTAGAAACAATTCTTGAAAGCAGCTAGGGAGAAACAACACATTACATATAGAAGAATGGTCCAAATGAGAGTTGTTTTTTTTTTTTTTTTTTTAAAGATTTTATTTATTTGACTGAGAGAGAGCACAAGCAGGGGAAGCAGTAGGCAGAGGGAAAGGGAGCAGGTTCCCCACTGAGCAGGGAGCCCAACAGGGTCTTGATCCCAGGACCCTGGGATCATGACCTGAGCTGAAGGCAGCTGCTTAACTAATGAGCCACCCAGGCTCCCCCAAATGAGATTTCTTAGTAGAAAATGTGAAGGCCAGAATGAAGTGGCACCTTTTTCAAGTGCTGGAAGATTGAACAATCAGAATTTTCCATCAGCAAGAAGTATCCTTTAGGGACAAAGGTGAAATGAAAACCTACTCAGATGATGGAAAACTAAGATAATTTGTCACCGGGAGACCTACACTAAAAGAGTAGCTAAAGGAAGTTCTTTCAGCAAAAAATAAATGAAGGAAACATGGAACATGTGGAATGAGGAAAGAACAGAAAAAGTAAAGATAAAGGTACATTTAATAGATTTATCTTTCTCCTGTGGAGCTTCCTAAATTATGCTAGATGGTTAAAGCAAAAATGGTAACACTGTCTCATATAGTTCTTAAGGTATATAGAGGAAATATTTGATACAATTATATAATAAAGTGAGGGGAAATGAAAGAATCTCAGTTGAGATAAGGTTTTGAACTGGTTAAATGTTGACACAAGTAGACTATGGAAGTTATATATGTATAATGTAATACCTAGAGCAACTACTAAAAAATCCAGAGATACACTCAAGAACTCTAAAGTAGAATTCTAAAAAATGCTAAAGTAACCCACAGTAAGGCATGAAGAAGACAGAGGAACAAAATAGAGGGAATGACCAACCAATAAAGTGGCGGATTAATGTTCATAGCAGGTTTGTGTACTAACCAAAAATTGGAGGGCACCTGGGTGGCTCAAACGGTTAGGCATTTGCCTTCGGCTCTGGTCATGATCCTGGGGTCCTGAGATCAAGCCCCACATAGGGCTCCCTGCTGAGCGGGGAGCCTTCTTCTCCCTTTCCCTCTGCCTGCCACTCCCCCTGCTTGTACTCTCTCCCTAATAAAAAAATAAAAAATCTTAAAAAAAAAAAAATTGGAAACCCAATGTCTTTCAAAGGCTCAATGGTTAGAGATAACTATGGTATATCCATACCATGGAAAAATACTGAGAAATTAAAAAAACAAAAATTAATGTATCTGGAACAACGGGGATTTATCTCAGGGTAATCATGTTGAATGAAAAACACCAATCTCAAAAGGTTATATAGTAACGATTCCAATTATTTTTTAAGATTTTATTTATTTGAGAGAGAGGGGGAAGGGGAAGGAGGGGCAAAGCGTCTCAAGCAGACTCTGTGCTCAGCACGGAGCCTGACGTGGGACTCAATCTCATGACCCTGAGACCTGAGCCAGATTCTTAACTGACTGAGCCACCCAGGCACCCCTGATTCCATTTATAAAGCTCTGTTTAAGAGAGCACGGGCACGCAATGGGGAGGGGCAGAGGGAGAGAGACTCCTAAGCAGGCTCCATGCCCAGTGCAGAGCCTGACATGGGGCTCAATCTCACAACCCTGGGATCATAATCTGAGCCAAAATCCAGAGACGCTTAACCAACTGAGCCACCCAGGCACCCCTATAAAACAGTCTTGATATGACAAAATTATAGAAGAGATTACTGCTTGCCAAAGAGTAGGAGTGGGAAGCGGGGAGGAAGGGGTTAAGGGTGTGACAACAAAGGGACAGAACAAGGGATCTTTGTGGTGGTGGAAGTTCTGTATGTTGATTGTGATGGCAGAGGAATCTACACAAGATAAAACCATATAGAACCACACGGACACATGAACAAGTGCATGGAGAACCGCTGACATCTGGTAACGTACAGATTGTGCCGGTATCAAATTTGATACAGTACTTTAATTATGTAAAATGTTAGTATTAGGGGAAACTGGACGTAGGATACACAAACTAAACAGTTCTATGGGGTATTATGTCTGCAACCTCTTATAAATCTATAATTATTTCTAAATAAAAACATCTTTTTAAGAAAAAAGATTTATCTGAGAGTGGGGGGAGGGGTGGAGGGGCAGAGGGAGAATCTCACGCAGACCCCAAGCTGAGCACAGAGCCTGTCGCAGCGCTCGATCTCAGGACCCAGAGATCATGACCTGAGCTGACACCAAGAGTTCAACACTCAACCAACTGCACCACCCAGGTGCTCCAATTAAAACATCTTTTGAAAGTCCCAGTAGAAAACAGACAAAATATATGAATGAGCTATTCACAGAAAAGGAAATCTGAGTTCCATAAATATTTGAAATCAAGGTGTAAATATAAAACATTTTAGATGTGGTACAGGGAAGTGAGCTTTCATATCCACTGGGCACATACCTCACACGTCTAAAATCACCAGCATCTGCATCCTCATTTAAGGATTCAGAAACCAAATAAAGCTTTGCTGAGATATGCTAAAATTCCGTCTGCTCTGATGCAGGCATCTGTACTTGGCTTGACATTGTCTGTCAGAATATTTTTTTTTTTTAAAGATTTTATTTATTTGACAGAGAGAGATACAGCGAGAGCAGGAACACAAGCAGGGGGAGTGGGAGAGGGAGAAGCAGGCTTCCCGCAGAGCAGGGAGCCCGATGTGGGACTCGATCCCAGGACCCTGGGATCATGACCTGAGCCGAAGGCAGATGCTTAACGACTGAGCCACCCAGGTGCTCCGACACTGTCAGAATATTAATCATGTTTTACATGTATGAATGGTCTCTCCTCAATTTGAAACCAAGCCAAATGTAGGTGATTTTTTTTTTCCAGATGGAGAGCCAATTATCTCAACAAATGACTATTTCTTTTGTTTCTTCACTGCTTTCAACTAGAGAATTTGTGTTTGAAATAAAAAATTTTAAATTTGCATCAAGTAAATGCTATGTATATACTGCTGGTTTTTATTATCTGAATTAACATTGTGAGGAGAGGGTAAGCAAAGTATCATCTTAATTCAGTTTGGTTTGTGTATTATTAAAGATAATTTTCTATAAATGTTAGTATTTGATCATAATCCATTTTTAAGTTGTTTCTATAGGTCGTGTCCTTCACCCATTTGATTCTTAGAGAAATAGGAAAATAAAGGCAAGAAAGACTACAAAAGATAGCAACATAATCTTAACCAGATTTGTTACCAGCATATTTGCTTTCATTCTTTTATTAAAGAAATGTTACAGATAAATATAACAATTCCATCTAAACCTCTCCCACTTCCTGAAAGGCAACCAATGTCATAAATGGATCTATGACCAATACACAGTACTGTTCTTTGCATTATTTTATTAATACAAATGTTACATCTTTTCACTGTACATTTTGCTTTTTTTCTCTCAATATTTATACTGTGATCTATGTAACTATATGTTAAATTTGTACCTTCTCTCTAAATACTGCATTCTATCATGGCAATAATTACATGGTATTAGTCTATCCTTCTAATGAGAATTTGTTGTCCAATTTTGTAATATAAATCACGACGAACATAGGGATGTACATCTTCGTGCCCATATCTGCGTGCCTCTGAAGGCAATACACCAAAGTAGAAAAGACTATTTCATATTTATGTGTTTTTAGAGTGATCCAGTTACTCTAAAGTAATCAATCTTTTTCATTTTCATCAGAGTTTTAGAATTTTGCTTTTTATATTCTGGTCTTCAATCTACCTGGATTTTATTTTTGGATATGGTATAGAGTAGAGAGCTATCATTTTTGTTCATATGACTCTTCCATTTATTCAATAGGCCATTCTTTCTCCAGTGACTTCAATAGCAATACCATACACAAAATTTCCATTATCTTTCTTCAATCCTTGTTTTGTTTCCACTGATTTATTTACTTAACAGGAACACATTGTTTAGACACACCAGCTTTAAATAAATATGTGATGCTACCTGGTAGACTGTGTCTTCTCTTTTGTTTTTCACTTGTTTCAGCTATTTGTGGTCCTTTATATTCTCATATAAAATTTTAAATCAGTTTGTGAAATTCTTAAAATTTAGTGAAAACTTTTGAGTGGAAGTACCTTAGAGACTTATGAATTTATATTTTTGAAAATGTGTTTTCAGATGTTATTTTTCTCAAAATTTCAGGTCCTATTTTGTGCCCTTCAAAATGTTTTGTAACTTTATATATGTGTGTGTCTTGTAATTACTGTTGTGTTTATCCTTAGACATTTTATATCAACACATTTTTGAATTAACTATTTCTTGTGTAAGAGGTATTTTTATAGTTTCTCTCTTTTTCCCCCAATCTTCTTTTTCTTAATACAATGGCTAGGATAGGAGCTCAGCTGTGATGCTGATATGCTGGTAGCAGATATCTCATTTCATATTTTAATAAGAATGCTGAATAAATATCAATAGAGGTCTACGAAGGTTTTTGATGTTCAGTTTATTCATTACACAATTTGTCACGTTGTGTAAGAATTCTCATGTTTCACAATTATGTGACGTCTTCCAAAGGCTTTCCACATTCATAGTTTTCTGCTCTAGAACCGATTATGTAATGTGAAAGGAGGTGCTAATTCTCAAGGCTTTTCCATCTTCACAATATTCATAGTGTTTCTATTTCTACTGAGTATGAATTCTCTGGTGTCTAACAAGGTGTGACTTCTGGCTAAAAGCCTTACCACACTCATTACAATGATAAGGCTTCTCACCTGTATGTTTTCTCATATGAAGTGTAAGAGATGAGATTTGAGAGAAGGCTTTTCCACATTTACTACAGTCAAAGGGTTTCTCACCTGTATGACCTCGTATATGTATAGTGAGGGATGAGCTTTGAGAGAAGGCTTTTCCACATTTATTACATTCATAGGGTTTCTCACCTGTATGACCTCTCATGTGCACAATAAGAGAAGTTCTTTGAGAGAAAGCTTTTCCACATTCATTACATACATAGGGCTTCTCACCAGTATGACTTCTCATATGTAAATTGAGCAATGAGCACTGAGAGAAGGCTTTCCCACATTTATCACATTCATAAGGCTTTTCTCCTGTGTGACTTCTCAGATGAAGAGTGAGGGATGCAATTTGAGAAAAGGCTTTACCACATTCATTACAATCATAAGGTTTCTCTCCAGTGTGAACTTTCTGATGTGTAATAAAGTTTTGCTTTTGGCTGAAGGCTTTACCACATTCATTACATTCATAGGGTTTCTCTCCAGAATGAATTTTTTCATGGGCAATGAGATTTGATTTCTGGCTAAAGGCTTTGCCACATTCCTTACATATGTAGGGTTTTTCTCCAGTGTGAATTCTCTGGTGTCTAACAAGATTTGACATCTGAATGAAAGCTTTCCCACATTCATTACATTCATAAGGTTTCTCTCTAGTATGAATCTTCTGGTGTGTGATGAAGTTTTTCTTGTGGCTGAAGGCTTTTCTACATTCCTTACATTCATAAGGTTTTTCACCAGTATGACTTCTCATATGTACAGTAAGGGCTGAACTTTGAGAGAAGGATTTTCCACATTCATTACATTCATAGGGTTTCTCACCTGTATGAATTCTTACATGTATAATAAGCATGGAAAACTGAGAGAAGGCTTTTCCACATTTATCACATTTATAAGGTTTTTCTCCTGTATGACTTCTCATATGAAGAGCAAGGGATGCAATTCGAGGGAAGGCTTTACCACATTCATTACATGCATAAGGTTTCTCCCCGGTATGAACTTTCTGATGTGCAGTGAGGCTTTGCTTCTGGCTGAATGCTTTCCCACACTCATTACATTCATATGGTTTCTCTCCAGTATGAATTTTTTCATGATCAATGAGATTTGATTTCTGGCTGAAGGATTTCCCACATTCCTTACATGCATAGGGTTTCTCCCCAGTATGAATTCTTTGATGTCTAATGAGATTTGACATTTTAATGAAAGCTTTCCCACATTCATTACATTCATAAGCCTGCTCCCTACTATGAATTTTATGATGTTTAATGAGTTTTTCCTTCTGGCTGAAAGCTTTTCTACATTTCTTACATTCATAAGGTTTCTCTCCAGTATGAATTCTCAGGTGTCTGATGAGGTCCAAGGTTTGACTGAATCCTTTCCCACAATGATTACACTTAAAGGGGGTTACCGCAAGATGGGATGGATTAATGCAAAATGATTTTATAGATTCATTATATTCAGAATGTTCCTTTCTTATAAAGATTCTATTATTATTATGACAGTCGAAATTATTATGTTCTAAACACTTTCCAAACAAGTCATATTCATAGAGATTGTGACTGGAAGGAAAAAAGTCCGAGTTAAGAGGAAATGCATTTGCAAATTTCTTACGACATTCATTGACTTTTTCTTCAGTCATTGTTTTTGTGAATTTATCTTCAAATTGTGTCAAAAGTCTGTCCTGGATTTTCTGTTCATCAATTCCCCACATTTCTCCTAAAACAGATTGCAAATAAATAATCACTTGAAAAATTTTTCCAATATTGTAAAATGAAGAAAATTTCAGAAAATATGCTATCATGGGATTGATTCTTGGCTTAAGGCTTAGTTTCCCATTATAAAGCAAATTTCATGTGTGTAGATCTCCTGTTTTCTAAGCTTTAGGAGATCCCAGGAAAAATAGGAGTAGAGGAAAATAAGAATACAAATAGCTTTGATTGTGTTTAAAAATGGGATCTGAAACAAAATAGATGAACTGTTGGGTAAATAAAAGGGAGAATGCAGAATGTACAAATAAAGTTAAGAAGATAGGAAAAAACAAAAATAGGAAGTTAAAAAATCATTTTTTCTATTAAAATAAACTTTGTTACAAACTTCTTGATATAATTTTTTGGAAAATGCAAATTACCAAAACTGAACCTGTAACAGGCAGGAAACCTGTATGAACCAACTTCCACAAAATAAAGAGAAAAATAATGAAAAAGCAATCCCATAAAAACAAACAAATCAAAAAGGCTCAGAGAGATTCACATGGGACTTTGAACACTTAGGGGACATTTGCTTTCATGATTTGCAAAATGTTATAAAAAAGAGAATTTCCAGAAACATAACATTAATACCAAAACCTGAAAAAGATAACAACCAAAAAAGCAAACTACACACCAATTTTACTTATGAATACCAAGGTAAGTTTCTACCTAAAATATCAAAATAACCCAGAAGGAAAAAAAAGTGACCTAGAACACATGAAATATAAGCTACATCATACTTGAGTAGGTGCTGTTTTTTTTATAGATACAAAAGTATGTTTTACTATTAGAAAAATCTACTTCTATAAGCAAATATATTAAAAGGTCAAAGTAAAAAATCAAGTAATCATTTCCAAAGACATTTTTTAAAATGATAAAACTAAACATCTATTTTCCATAAAGAAAACTTCAAAAAAATGGGAATACTTACTTAACTTAAACATGAGCACCATATTTAATAAAAAAAATCCACCCCCCAGCCAAAAAAAAAAGGAAAAATCCCAAAGAACTGACATAAGTACTATCACCACTATTATTACAGTACTGCATAGTGCATTACGAGAAAGAAATCAGAAGTAGAAAAACGTGGAAAGGAAAGATAAGATTAACATTTTTGTCAACAATAAAACAATTTACCTGCAAAATCAAAAGTGAAAAATTATTATAAAAGATAAAAACGTCATTAAAGTCACTATATATCGGAAATACTTAGTTTCAATAGCATTCATATATACAAACAACTATTTAGAAAACATAAGACTATACTTACAATCGCAACGAAAAATATGAAAAATAAGGGAATCCAAGATCTTCAGAAAACTAAAATGCACACACAGATTTGACCAAATGGAAAGGTGCTACAGGTTGAATTGTTTGTACTGCAAAAAAGATATGTTGAAATCCTAATTCCCAGTACCTCAGAACGTGGAGTTATTTGGAAAAAGGGTCACTGAAGATGGAATTAGTTAAAATGAGGTCATACCGGAGTAGGGTAACTCATAATCTGACTGGTGTTCTTATAGAAAGGATGCAACATGAACAGACAGAAACACAGGGAGAACACTATGTGAAAATAAAGACAAAGACTGACCTTATGCCATCAAAAGCCAAGGAATGTCTAGGGCTACTAGAAGCTGAAAGAGGGAAGGAAGGGTCTTTCCTCTACAGTTTCAGAGGGAGCATGGCCTGCCAACACCTTGATTTAGTATTTCTAGCCTCCAGAACTGTGAGAATAAATTCCTGTTATTCTAAGCCACCCAGTTTGGGTACTTTGTTATGGCAGCCCTAGGAAACTAAGAAAAAAGGTATATCACATTGCTGGAAAAGAACATTCAACAGCAAAAATGACACTTATTCACAAGCTAACCTAGCAAAGTAATTTCAATAAAAATGTTTGAAAATACAGGTAACAGCTCAAAGGAAAATGATGCTATGGGTTGCCACCTTAGAGAGGAAATGTGTAAGAGAAGAGCTACTTTTCAATATGTATCCTTTTGTACTTCAGGGATGTATTATGTATTTTAAAAAGTAAGTAAAATTGTTCTGAATACTGCAGTAATAAAGTGAGAACAAACAATGGGCAGGTAAAAATTGGATCAAAGAGTTGGAACATAAAACTGGAAGAGCCTACTTAGCATGACTGGAGAGGGAGTAAGTACTGTGAGCAAGGGAAAACAAAGAGGGAGAAATTGAGCTTAAATATGGTATAATAAATACATGAATTTATTTCATCCCACCCCAAATCACACCAATGTGAGATAAACAAAGAAAAATGCATAAACTAACAAAGACTACCCAAAAGGAGATGGAAGATCACTCTCTTAAGAAATGGAAGCAGAGGTGGTGTGGTCTGGGTGCAGAACTGTGCAGGTCACGTCTTGCCATCTGGATTTGTTCTTGGTGTGTGAGACCCAACTGTGCGAAATATGAATTGGCAAGTAAAGTCAACATTCAGACCTAGAGCAAGACAAGATGATGAAAAATCTTTGCAGCCAGTTGGGCCTGTGGTTGCCCAGCTGCCTCAGGCTGAGCAACCTCAAGGAGAGGAGCCACCAACTAAGCATCAGGATATTATACCTGATCAAGAGAAAAAAGAAGGAGCATCTGTGGTTCAAGGGCCTGTCTCAGAACCTAATCAAAAGGAACTGGCTGGTGAAAAGACTGGGCGTGAGCGTGGAGATGGTCCTGCTGTCAAAAGGAGGGGACTTGTAAATCTAGAGCCCCTTGAGATGCTAGAGGCAGGTGAATGGAAACCACAGGTTTAAACGAAGACAAGCTGAAGCCACGTGGGCAGTTCTTGTGTTGAAAAGTGGCTAAAATTCTCTCAATAAAGTTTTGCAGTTTTGTCCAAAGAAGAAAAAAAAAAAGAAATGGAAGCAGAAATGCTATCAAGTCAGGGACATGAGGCAGAGGATACAAAATAAAAGAATTGGCTCAAGCACAGAGTAAGTGCAAGCCTACATACTGAAGGATAACATTCAGTTCCCTGTTCCTGCTGAGCTCCAAGACTGGAAAATGGAGATTGTTCTCCCTCTCTGCCAGATTGATAATAAAGGAAGGAAAATTCCTGTGCAACTGTAAAGCAGATAAAGTTAGAGACTTGGTTACAGATTGCAAATGTAGAAAAGAAGGCAGAATACTAACCTTTTGGGTCACTTAGGGGAAAAAGAGAAGTTCCATTAAGCAAATGATGTTGAAGAAGGTAAGATTAGGTTGTCAAAGTACCATCCAAAGAGAAATGAAAAAGAATTCCAAGGGCACAATCAAAATATCATATGTGACACAAGACTCCATGTTTTAAGATGGTGGAATGGAAAAGCAGCTGATGTCTTTTCCCTTCTACAAATAATGGGAATGAATTCTCATTGACTCTTGACTGATCCTAGGGGTGGCTGTAACCCCAACTATAATAAATGAGTTAGTGTTGACAAATACAGTGAAGGCTGGAATAGGGGAAGAAGGATTCTAAAAGATAGCTGTTCATGCTGATCTTGGGCAGAACAGGCAGCTGACAGTGTCAAAATGGATATCACACCTTGAAGGTTAGAATTAATTATTCCATGATTACAACAATGAAATTTGGGAGTGTAGACTGGTTACAGGAGACTTGTTATCCCAAGATATCCCAGCCAGGACTGAACAAGGAAGCACCGTAACATTTACTTTTTTAGGAAGAAGTCTGTTGGGGTGGTAGTGTGAAAATAAAGACAAAGACTGACCTCAGAGTTATGAGAAACGTTGCAGCTGCAGTTCCTTTTTGGATGAGGAAAAATAAAGCCTAAACATATTTTATACATAAAACCATGTAGAATAAAGGGCTTCAGTATGAAGAACAAATGCATTCATATACATCAAGAATTGGTAAACTTTTTCTTAAAGTTGTCAGATAGTAAATATTTTAGGTTTTGTGGGTCACACAATCTTTGATGCAACTATTCAATTTTGCCATTATAATGTGAAAGCAATCCTACACAAGATGTAAATGACTGGGTGTGGCTATGTTTTAATAAAACTTTATTTTCAAAAATAAGTGGCAGGCCTACAAACCATAGTTTGCTGATGATCCCTGTTGTAGATCAGAGTACTCATTTTCTTTCCCTAACATTACCCTTTTTTAAAAAAGCAAGTCAAGGAAGAACTAGCCTACCACTAAAAATGAGAAGGTGCTAAACTCAGATCTATAAAAAGTATTACAAGAAAAAAAACATAAAAGAAACATGATATAAAGAAAGCAGACAAAAGGCACCAGCTAAAACAATTATGGCACACAGTAAATGAAAATGCTGACTATTTCCATGAATGGAAAAGCTTAATGAAAATAAATCTATACATCAACAGCTCAAAATATAAATATAAATAAATGAGGAAGAAACAATAAGAAAACAGAAAGGGATAGGGAACAAAAATGGCAGAACCAAGGAAAGAAATGGAAGAGAAAAATAAAAACAAGCAAAACAAAGAATACCATGCAAGTCGGGGGGGGAAAGAGACTAGATAGTACTTTCAGTATTGAAGTTATGGTATGATAACCTCACACTGAAAAATAAGATAATGGTAAAACAAATTTTGATGCGGGGTGCCTGGGTGGCTCAGTCATTAAGCATCTGCCTTCGGCTCAGGTCATGATCCCAGGGTCCTGGGATCAAGCCCCGCATCAGGCTCCCTGCTCAGTGGGAAGCCTACTTCTGCCTCTCACACTCCCCTTGCTTGTGTTCCCTTTCTCGCTGTCTCTCTGTCAAATAAATAAATAAAATCTTTAAAAAAAAAATTTTTTTTTTTGATGCATTACTGGGCTTGTAGAGAGTAGCATAAATCTCCAAGAACACCACAATACTCTCCGTCAACCACACCTGAGTATCATACACTAAAAAATGAGAAAAACAAAAATAAACAAGTATTAGCCAAAATCAGGTCTGCAAGAGGGATTTAGAAAGCAAGCTGGAAGATGAATCTGACTTGACTACCCAGGCAAATGAAAGCCCAATTAACTGAAGCATAAGCCTCAAGCCAGGAATAAGGAAAAAGATCAACTGAGGTTGCTACAAAAAGCCAGGACATTCAAAGAAGGTCAACTGGTCTTCACTTGGTAATGCCTGTTGGCACCTACCAGAAGCGCATGTGAATCATCTTCAGAAGAATGCAACCCCAATTTAGGACAGTAAGATTATTGCAAAAAAGGTTTAAAAATGCCAAATTCACAATCAGTAGTCATCAAGCATGTGAAGAATCAAGTACAATAAGCAAATCATCAAAACAAGATATTTAACCAAGGACTTAAAATACTAGAATTGTCAGATACAAAAAACAGAAGAGCTATATAGAATATTTTTAAAGAAGCAAATGATAAAAACAAAAACATGAACAAGCCACAGAAATCAATAGAAAGGGCCAGAAAGATGTAGGGGGAAAAAAGCGCCAAAAACAAAAACAAAAAAACAACAACAAAAAAGGGGAGGAATTTCTAAAAATACAAAATAGTACTACTGAATTTTTTTAAGCAAATGAGATAAAAGATGAATAAACACAGCTGAAGAGAGAATGAGTAAATCTGAAGATGTATCTGAGGTAATTACTGAGAAGTCAACATAGAAAGAGAGGCAGAAAATAGTAAAGGAAATGAAAAAAAAAAAAGATGGAGGAAAAAAGATCTAGCCTCTATCTTTAGGAGTCCCAGAAGGAGAGTGTAGAGACAATGAAGGAAAGCCAATATCTGATGGTGTAGGCTAAGAAGTCTGCAGAGTTAATGAAGACAAAAATAAGAGAACACTATGGGAAATTTTATACCAACAGATTGGAAAATAAAGATGAAACAAGTTGTTAAATATAACAGACTACCTCGGAACATCAGTTATATGGTAAACACCTTTACAGATACAGAGCAAACTTAAATATTTACAGAAATTACGTTGTTCAACTCTGTAAAAATTAATCTGAAAACCAGAATTAAGTGGGTAATTTTCTAGAAGAATATAACCTATTACCAAAAACTAATGCCAAAAGAGACAAAACATCTACAAAGAACAGTTACAAAGTAACAAAGGATAAAAGCTGTCCAAGAGCATTTTCCCTCAATAATCCACAAGGTCCAAAAAGGTGAACAAGTAAGATAAGCCAAAATTTTAAGGGAGTTATGTGCTATTATAAGTATTCCAGAACAAGAAGAAATGGTTTTAAATTCTATTTATGAAACCAGCGTAACAATGAATTCAAAGCCTGAAAAAGCTGGAACAGTTATTTACATTCATGGCAAAAATGTGAGGATGGGTAACTACTAAGAAGTATGTAGACATAATTCACCTATATACATAAAGGAAAAAAATCATAGGATAATCTCTTGTAAGAAAAGATTATTTTAGCTAAAGGAACATTAAAAAAAACTTAAGGTGGCAAAAGTACTTCAAAGAGGAATGTCCAACTGTGAAAAAATACTGGAAAAACATACAACAGATAAAAGGCTAATCATAATCACATCAGTATATTCATACAAATTAAGAATTCAACAGAAAAGGGGGCAAAAGACATAAGTCGTTTATAAAGAAAAATATAGACAGAGTTTAAACATATGAAAACATCCTTGACTTCACTCATAATAAAGGAAATACAAATTCCAACCTAAAATGAATTGTTTTCACCTATCAAATTGGGAAAGTTTTTAAAAATGCTAAGACTATGCTGCCAGAAATCACTGGTAGAAATAAAAATGTAGTTTCTTTGGAGGGCAAAAAAAAGATTTGGTAATATCTACCAAATTAGAAATATACATGTGTGTGTGTTTATACATACTGTCTATATGTGTATGCATGTATATATATGTGTATGTAGGTATATGTGTGTGTATAAATATGCAGACAATTGTGTGCACAAATACATGACAAATGTAGCAGAAAACTATCAGAAAAGTATCACTGACTTTAAAACTTATTGAGTAAAACAGCTGTAGCCATTACTGAAGTATGAGAGCAAAAGCCAAAAATACAGTGGGAAATGTGACTACGAGTACAAAATATAATGCTAAGGCATTTATAACAGAAAGAAGAGAAAGTCTTCAACATAACAGTTTATTTGAACTGGTTATGTGAATATGTGAATGCAAAAGGAAAGGATCCTATGTAACAAGGTGGGCAGAGAGACTGAAGATGCTAATAATAAAATGATTGTCAAGTTACGTAAAGCTGGAAATTAGGAAATGTTGGTATCTAGCACACAGGTAAAAAGGCCAACTAGTCCTTTAAGTTCTGTGGAAAGAAGAATGTTATCTAGAAAAGACATCTTAGGTTAATAAATTATTCACACAAATTATCACTTAAAAGTATACAGTCTTTAGGAAAATATATTTGAAGAACATTTCAGAGGGGTCAACTAGTCACTGATTAATCATTAAAGAGTCATGGCCCCTCCTCACCCTTCTGTTCCCTCCCTAACTAACCTGGACAGTGTCTCCTTAACACTTCTTCCTCCACCACCCAAGGTTCTTCTTCTTGCTCCAACTTGAAAATCACATCAGGTTTGGTGAATGGACAGCCTGTCAGAGGGAAGTAACATAAAATGTGGGCATAAATACCAGGAACAAAAAAATCATTCAAGAATTGACACTGGCCCGGGGAAATCAGGCTTTCTGAAGGATAAGGACATGGTTTGTGGGGATACTGCCCCTGAAACATAAGCAAGGATGACCTTTTGTTTTGAAAGCTGCAGCACCCACATTCATGTGAGTAAAGGCACTTAAAGGCCAAACTCACTCTAACATTTAAAGGTTCCACACATTTCAGAAATTGGGGGGGGAAAAAGGTACTTTACTCCCAGAAATTGAGTTACACAAGAAACTACCCTTACCCACTGTGATTAAGTTGTTATAGTTTTCTAGCATCACATTCCGGTACAGGTTCCTCTGAGCAGGATCCAACTGCTGCCACTCTTCCTGGGTGAAGTCAATAGCCACATCTTTGAATGTCACTGTTCCCTGTAACAACATACTCCTACTCAATCTGAAGTCATCCATTTTAAATGACGTGGACAAAACATACTGAACCATGTTCTCATAGTATCCAAAGGTAAGAGGTTATTTAAAAATTTACCTGGTTTTGTTATTTTCTAAAAACAACAACAACATATTAGCAATATTCTATCAGTTTATGTTCATTCACAGAATCAGCAAGCACGTATCTTTAATACCTACCATGGGTTAAAGAGATCTTGGGCACCAATTTATACTGAGTGTGGAAAAGGGAGGAATATACAACTTTACTCAACTGGTTTGGGAACTCACTAGATGCCTGTGACTCATTGAGGCAGGAGAAAATGAAAACTGGATTTGGATGGAAGCAGAAGCAGGGAGGGAATGAAATGCACAATTTGAAGTACAGTAGCAGCTGGATGTACTACTCATTAGATCAGGAGAAATCTAGAAAAATGAGGCTGTATTGTTCATAAGCCTATAAGTGTCTGAAGCCATGAAAATGGGATATGACTGCTAACAAAGTTCCCATATATTAAAAAGAACAGACAGTATCATACAAATAACAGATAAATTAAAAAAAAGATTCATTAAGAAAGTTTTTTAAATGGTCTGAACTAGAATTACAACTAGAACCATGAGAAAACAGTATCAAGAAAGCTTTAGAATAAGTTCCAGAAATGAGATGCTGGTGACAAGTTTCATGAGAGCAATATGATTTATATATAGAAATATAATGCAATCTTCCTAATTAAAAACTGAAATGTTCAACAGTATAAACATCAGAAAAAAATCTTCAACAGCAACAGAACAAAGATCTGTCCAAATTTCCTACCCTTTGAGGAATTTCTATGAGAGACTGGGTGAGATAAAAAGAAATCACCAGGAGCTAATTCACAATCAGTGTTTTTAAGAATTTATTCATAGGTCCAGAAGGACCCTATGAGGGGCGCCTGGGTGGCTCAGTCGGTTAAGCATCTGCCTTTGGCTCAGGTCATGATCCCAGGATCCTGGGATCAAGTCCTACATCGAGCTCCCTGCTCAGCGGGGAGTCTCTTCCTCCCTCTCCCTCCCTTCCCCAGCTTGTACTCTCTCTCTCAAATAAATAAGATATTAAAAAATAAATAAAAGGGGGGCCCTGGGTGGCTCAGTCATTAAGCCTTCGCCTCAGGTCATGATTCCAGGGTCCTGGGATCGAGCCCTCCATCGGGCTCCCTGCTCGGCGGGAAGCCTGCTTCTCCTCTCCCTCTCCCACTCTCCCTGCTTGTGCTCCCTCTCTCGCTGTGTCTCTGTCAAATAAATAAATACAGTCTTAAAAAATAAATAAAAGGACCCTATGAACATGAACATCTACTAACACAAAGGGTTCAGAGTAGGCTGTGGGACTGAAATCCTCTTTTGGAATGCTTTCTAATAAATATCAAGGTTTTTGAAATAAACTGGTTTAGGAAACCAAAGGCCATATGCCTGAATAAGACATCCCCCATTTGTTTTCCTGCCTCCACAACAATTTGGTTTCCATCTATGGACAAAAGTACCTTTGTGGGAGCTGTCGGATAGAGCTCCATACACCAAGAGACTAAGGAGGAGACTCGCCTACTCATGCATTGGGTAACAGGCATATAAGAGCTCAGCCCCAGGTGTGGATTCTGTAATGATCCATGAACCAACTCTACCCCTCTTGGCGGTGGTCCAGAACCCTTGGAAAAAACGGTCTTAGACAATCATCCATGGATAAGAGAACTTTTGTGGAAATCCAGTCTGCAGCAGAGAAGTTCCAATGTATTGCTGGGAGCAAAAAATATGAGTTTGGACCCATCACAGAGGGTAAGAGGAACAGTTTGATTTTACTCACATCACCTATCTCCCAAGGCAGCACAGCTTAGGACCATGAGAGATGTTCATGGTCAATGAACTTATCTGTGGAGGAAAGTGAAAATATATGAGTGAGCACTCGGTTTCCTAGCTGTGTGGGACAGTGCCAAAGTGGCTCGCTTCTGTCTCACCCCATCTAGAGTACTGAATTCTGACCTGCATGACTGGAGGGTAGAATGAATCTGGTTGAATAGCAGATAGGAGTCTCATAACGCATGAAAGGGATCCAGATCCTACTGTGTTGCAAACTCCACTAAGAAGCCTGCTCATGAGCTGCTCCATGTACTTTGCCTACAGATCCCCTCCCCCATGGGCACCTTCAGAGCTCTGCAGACCACACCCCCACAAACTCCCACCTGTAGCAGAGAGCCAGTCTGAATGCAGGCCAGGGAGAGACCACAAACGTGAGCTTTAGGGCCACCTTTGGAAAAACAAAAAAGAGGCTGTCAGCAAGCACCCTGGTGTGCTACAGGATGAAGAAAAGGCATACAAGCTTAAGAATTCTGCCACAAGAGAGATCAAGAATAGTGGGGCAGGTGTATTGACAGAAGTTCTGAGAAAGCCTCAGAATCCCTAGCAGTGCTGATGGAAGTTATTTCTCTCCTGAAGGTAGTTAACGACTGGAGGAGGGGAGAGCTACTTCAAATGTGAAGATAGCAATGCAAAACTTCAAGAAACATGAAAAAATCAGGAAACATGATACTGCAAAAGGATCAGAATAATCTATCAGTAACTAATCTCAAAGACATGGAAATGTGATTTTTCCAATAAAGAATTCAAAATAGCTGTTTTAAGGAAACTCAAAGAGCTACAAAAAAATGCAGAAACATAACAATGATATTAGGAAAACATACATGAACAAAATGATAAATTTCACAGAGAAATCATAAAAAAAGAACCAAACAATGGAACACTACATCAAAAACTAATGATGTAATATATGATGACTAACGACATAATAAAATTAAAAAAAAAAAAGGACCAAACAAATTCTGGAGAAGAATACAATAAATGAAATGAAAATGCACTAAAGAGCATCAACAGCACAATGGATTAAGCAGAAGAAAGAATCTGTGAGTTAGAAGACAGGAACTGTAAATTATCTAGCCAGAGGAGAAAAAGAGTGAAGAAAGTCTATATGAATTATGGTGCATCATCAAACGAAACTATATTCACATTATGAGAATCTCAGAATGTGAAGAGTGAGAAAAAGGGCAGAAAGCCTATTTAAAGAAATAATGCCTAAAAACTTCCAAATCTGGAGAGATTTTGATATCCAAATTCATAAAGCTCAAAGGTCACCAAACTCAATTCTAAAAAATCTTCTCCAAGACACACAAAAATCAAAAACAAAAAGAATCTTAACAACAGCAAGAGAAAAGAAGCTTGTAACTTACAGAGAACCCCCATGAGGCTAACAGATTTTTCAGCAGAAATCTTACAGGCCAGGAGAGAGCAGGATGATGTATTCAAAGTATTGAAGGAAAAAATCCACAAACCAAGAATACACTATCCACCAAAGTTGTCCTTCAGAAATGAAGAAGAGGAAAGATTTTCCCAACAAGAGTTGAGGGAGTCCATCACCACTAGAACTATCTCCCAAGAAATGCTGAAAGAAGTTCAAGCTGAAATGAGACACTAATTAGTAACATGAAGACAAAGGTATGTAACACACTGGTAGAAGTAAATATATAGATGAATTCAGAAAACGTTAATACTGTAATATGGTGGTGTGTTAAACACTTAACTCTAGTATAAAGGACAAGAACATCAAAAACTAATGATGTACTTATATGTTGGCTAACTGAATTTAAATAAAAAAATTTATAAATTAACGATAGCTACAATAGCTTGTTAATGAATACAATACTGCAACATCAAAAACATTAAAAAGGGGAGTAAAAAGTAGATTATTTTTGTCTGTGATTAAAGTTAAGTTGTCACCAGCATAAAATAGAATATCCATAAAGTGTTTTATGTAAGCCTCATGGTAACCATAAAGCAAAACCTACAGCAGATACACAGAGGATAAAAAGAAGGGAATCAGAGCATGCCATTACATAAAATCATTCACAAAAGCAAGCAGCAAGAGAGAATAAAACAACAGGGGAACTAAAGAACAGCCAGAAAACTATGAATATAATGACATAAGTTCTTACCTATTAATTATTATTCCAAATGTGGATGAATTCTTCAATCAAAAGTCATAGAGTGTTTGTATGGATAAAAAATAAGATCCAACTATATGCTGTCTACAAGAGACTCACTTCAGTTTTAAGGACACACATAGGTTCAAAGAGAAGTTATGATAAAAGATACTCCACACATGTGGAAACCTAAGGAGAGCAGAGGTAGCTATACTTAGGCAAAGCAGACTTTAAGCCAAAAACTGTTAACAAGAGACAAAGAAGGTCATTATAAGATGATAAAAAAAATCAATTCATCAAGAAGATATAACAATCATAAATACATATACACACACATTGGAGCACCTAAATATTAAGCAAATATTAACATCTGAAGGGAGAACTCGACGACAATGTAAGAATTGTAGGGTGCTTCACTTTTAATCATGGATATATCATCCCGATAGAAAATCAAATAAGGAAACACTGGATTTCAACTATACTTTAGAACAAATAGACCTAAAAGACATATACAGAATATTCCATCCAAAAGCACCAGAATACATATTCTTCTCAAATGTACAGTGATCATTCCCCAGGACAGATCTTTTGATAGGTCAGAAAACAAGTCTTAGTAAATTGAAGAAGACTGAAATCATATGAGGTATCTTTTCTGACCAAAATGGAATGAAACTAGGAAACAATAACAGGAGGAAAGCTAGAAAAATCACAAATAAGTGAAAATTAAACACCACACCCAACAATCAGTGGGGTCAAAGAAGAAATCAAAAGGGAAATTAAAATATACCTGAAATGAAAATGGAAACACAATATACCAAAACGTATGGGATATAGCAAATTAGTACTAAAAGGAAGTTAAAAGCAATAAATACCCAAATTAAGAAGAAAACACAGATCACAAATAAACATAACTGTATACTTGAAGGACCTACGAAAAAGAACAAACCAAGCTGAAAGTTAGCAGAAGTAAGGAAATAAAGACCAGGGCAGAAATAAACACCAACCAAGAAAACAACAGAAAAGATCAATGAAACTAAGGGCTAGGATTTTTCTGACAGACATAAAAAAATCAGAAGAGTCAAAGTCAGAACTGAAAGAGAAGACTGAATTACAACTCATACCACAGAAATACAAAGGATTGTCAGAGACTACTATGAACAATTATACACCAACAAATTGAATAACCTAGAAGAAATAGATAAATTCCTAGAAGCATACCACCTACCAAAACCAAATCATGAAGAAACAAAATCTGAACAGACCCATAACAAGAAAAGAGATTAAATCAGTAATCAAAAATCTCCCAAAAGAGAAGAGCCAGGACTGGATGGTTTTCCTGGTGAATTCCAGCAAACATTTAAAGAAGAACTGGCAAAAATTTTTCTGAAATTTTTCTAAAAACTGAAGAATACTCCCAACCTCATTTTATGAAACCAGCTATACCCTGATATACCAAACCATATAAGGACATTAGAAGAGAAAACTATAGGCCAATATAATAGGAAGCCAAATATATTAGCAAAGCAATATATTAGCAAACCAAATTCAACAGCACGTTAAAAGGATCATACACTATGATCAAGTTAGACTTATTCCTAGGATGCAAGGATGGTTCAACATATGCAAATCAATAAATGTGATACACCATATTATCAGAATGATAAAACCATATGATCATCTCAATAGGTGCAGAAAAAAGAAGGTAGAGAAAAATACCATTTTACAATAACAATTCTCAAGAAAATGAGTATTCAAGTAAAATATCTCAACATAATAAATGAATAAATTACAAGCCTACAGGTAACATCATACTTAATGGTAAAAGGTCAGTAACAAGGTGAAGGTGCCCACTCTCATCACTCCTATTCAACACAGTCCTGGAAGTTCTAACCACAGCAATCAGGCAAGAAATAGAGATAAAAGGTATCCAAAGAGAAAAGAAAGAAGTAAAACTGTCTTTGTTTGCCGATGATATGACCATATAAAAAAATCTCCTAAAGACTCCACCAAAAAACTGTTAGAACTAATCAGTAAATCCGGGCATGCTAAAAAAAAAAAAAAAAAAAGAACTAATCAGTGAATTCAGTAAAGTTGCAGGATATGAAATCAACATACAGAAATCAGTTACATTTATACATTAACAAGATATCTGTAAAAACATGAAATAAAATCCCATTCGTAATACTGTCAAAAACAATAAAATACTTTGGAATAAATTTAACCAAGGATGTGAAAGATCTGTATAGTAAATATTACAATACTCTGATGAAATAAATGGGAGAAGACACAAACAAATGGAAAGATATCCCATGTTCATGGATCAGTAGAATTAATATTGTTAAAATGTGCATACTTCCCAAAGCCATCTACTGATTCAGTGAAATCCCTATCAAAATTCCCAATGTGCAAAGGTCCTGGGAGAATTTATGGGAACAATACTGCAGCCATTTCCCTCCATGTTATTTCTGTCATGTGTTCATGATTGCACATTCTAAGTTTACACAATAAAACCTCAATTTCCAATGTCTATAAATTCTTTAGTTTACTAAGGAAAGTACCACATGGCCTGGGTAAATAAAACCAGATTTAGTACTCAAAAAAAAAAAAAAAAATCCAATGGCTTTTTTCCATAGACACAGGAAAAAAAAAAATTTGTATGGAACCACAAAAGACCCCACATACCCAAAGCAATCCTGAGAAAGAACAAAGCTGGAGGAATCACCTTTCCTGACTTCAAACTATAATACAAAGTTACAATAATCAAAACAGTATGGTACTGGCATAAAAATAGACATATAGGCCAATCAGAATCAAGAGTACAGAAATAAACCCATGCAAATAAGGTCAATTAATATTTGACAAGGGAGTAAAAAATACTCATGGGGAAAGGATAGCCTCTTCAATAAATGGTGCTGGGAAAATTGGAAAATCACATGCAGAAGAATGAAAATGAACCCTTAGTACAACATGCACTAAAATTAATTCAAAATGGGTTACTAATAACTTAAATATAACACCAGAAACTATAAATCTCCTAAAAGAAAACATGGGGAAAAAAACTCCTTGACGTTAGTTTTGGCAATGAGTTTTTGGATACGACATCAAAAGCACAAGCAACAAAAAGCAAAAATAAAGTGAGACGAGAGCAAACTAAAAAGCTTCTACACAACAAAGGAAACAATAAACAAAAGTGAAAAGGTGACCAATAGAATATAGGAGAAAGTATTTGCAAAACATGTATCTGATATGGGATTAATATCCAAAATATACAAAGAACTCATACACTTCAATAGCAAAACATCAAACAACATCGTTAAAAATTGACCAGAGACCTGAATTGACATTTTTCCAAAGAAAACCTACAAATGGCCAAAAGGTATATGAAAAGATGTATCACATCACTAGTCATAAGAGAAATGATGATTACCCCAAAACCACAATGAGGTATCATCTTACATCTGTTAGAATGGCTATCATCAAAAAGACAACAGATTAAGAGTTGATGAGCATGTGGAGAAAAGGGACCCCTTGTGCACTTCGGTGATATGGCCACCATGCAAAAGAGTTTGCAGATTCCTTAAAAAATTAAAAATAGAATTGCCATATGATCCAGCAATTCTGTTCTGGGTATATATCCAAAGGAAATAAAATCAGAATCTTGAAAAAATATCTGCACTCCCATGTTCACTGTAACATTATTCACAATAGCCAAGATATGGAGACAGCCTAAATATCTATGGATGAATAAATAAAGAAGATGTGGTATGTACACGTACACACACACACACAGACACACACACACACACACACACACAGGAGTTTACTTAGCCATGAGAAAAGGAAGTCCTGCCATCTGCAACATTGGGTGGATCCTGACGGTATTATGCTAAGTGAAGTGAGACAGAGAAAGACAAGTACTCTGTGATCTCACTCATATGTGAACTCTTAAAAAGCCAAACTCTTAGAAACAGAGTAGAGTGGTGGTACCAGAGGCTGGGAAGTGGGAGAATGGGTATAAACGTGGAATGTTGGTCAATGGGTATAAACTTCTAATTATAAGGTACATAATTTCTAGGTATTTAATGTACAGAGCAAGGTGATTACAGTTAAGAACACTGTATTATATACTTGGAAGTTGCTAAGAGAGTAGGTCTTAAATGTTCTCAACACAGAAAGAAATGGTAATTGTCAGCTGATCCTATGGAGGTAATAATTTTGTAATACACAAGTACATCAAATCAACACCATTTATTATTTTTTAAGTAAGTTCTGTGCCCAATGTGGGGGTCAGACTCACAACTCTGAGATCAAGAGTTGCATGCTCTACTGAGCCAGCCAGGCACCCCACCACTGTACACTTTAAACTAACACAGTATTATATGTAAATTATATCTCAATAAAGCTGAAGAAAAAATTATTTAAAAAAGAAAGCAAAATGTCAAATTTTTAAGACCCTGAAATTCAGGGAGTTGTTGGGAATTCCCCTTAACTGGGATAATGACCAAACTAAGCCTGAACAAAGGACCTGGTTAAGAAGTAGGACTGAGGAAAAAACATAATGCAGAAAGTTGGTTTCAGCAAAATGGTTTCACTAATCACACTGAAGGACAGAAGCATATAAGATGAATTCTTGATAATACTGCCTCAGCCTCAGATTTCTCCCAAGATGGATCAATAAACTAGTAAATAAAAAACCAACACCACAGATTTGGCAAGAAAATCCTAACTGCACCCAGCTCAAGAGTGAGAGAATTCAAAAAGAAATCATTAAAATAATCTTGAAAATACTTAAGAAAAATAATTTTGTAAACATGAAAATATAGTCTTAAAATGAGAAATCTAGAATTTATACACATAAATCTTCATATTTAAAAGTTGATTTTTAGACAGATTTTATTTATTTGTCAGAGAGAGAGGATGCGGGTCTCCATCCCAGGACCCTGGGATCATGACCTGAGCTGAAGGCAGACACTTAAATGACTGAGCCACCCAGGCGTCCCTAAAAGTTGATGTTTTAAACATAAATAATGAAGCAGACAAACACTAACCCTCTCCATCTAGCCTGCTAGCACTGTGTGCCCCCACCTGATGTCCACATGCCAACCTTCCCCATCCAACTCATCCACCTCAGCATGCATCCCTCTAAAGCAGCTCCCACCTCGACACCCTGGCAGGTAGCCCTGGACAGACTTGTGCCGCTCCAACTGACTCCTGCCCTGGGGAGGAGGACCAATAACCCCACACACCAGTGCACATGCAGTTCCTGCAGCAGGGTCTCTTAGCTGGTTGTACAGGGAGCAAACCCTGCCCTTCAGTGCACCTACAACTGTGATAGGCTAATTGTAGACAGGTGGGCTAAGAGTTGGCCCTACCCACCAACAAGCCCATGTTGGTGGCAGCCAGGTCCCTCAATGACTCAGGGAGCAAATCCTGCTCAGTGTGCCCACAAAAAGCAAAGCAGGGGGCGCCAGTGGCTCAGCTGGTTAAGTGTCTGCCTTTGGCTCAGGCCGTGATCCCAGGGTCCTGGGATTGAGCCCCACATCAGGCTCCGTGCTCAGTGGGGAGCCTGCTTCTCCCTCCCCTTCTGCCACTCCCCCTGCTGTGCTCTTTCTTATTAAATAAATAAATAAAATCTCAAAAAAAAGCAAAGCAGATCATTGCAACTGGCTTGGCTGAAGGCAAATACAGCTCAGGCACAACAGGAGAGAGCATGAAGCCTACACAGGGGACACCACTGGAGCACCTGGTTCTGGTCACCAGTAAGGATTGCATTACAGGGAACCACAGGACCTTTTCTCGTAAGTCCTCAACTTTCAAGATCAGGAGATGTAGCTGGCCTACCTAATACATAAAAAACATACACAGAAAGTAAGACAAAACGAGATAGAAGAATATGTCCCAAATGAAAGTACAAGACAAAATCAGAGTAAAAAAGCTAAACTAAATGGAGATAAGCAATATGCCTGATAAAGAATTCAAAGTAATGATCATAAAGATTCTGACTGGACATTAAGAGTGGATGAACTCAGAATTCAGTAAAGGGATAGAAAATATGAAAAAGAACCAGTCAGAGCTGAAGAATTCAACAACTGATATAAAAAAATATACTGGAGGGAATTAACAGCAGATTAGAGAATGCAGAATGGATCAATGATCTGGGAGAAATGAAACAAGGTGAACAGCAAAATAATAACGTGAAGAAGGAGGTGGAGGAGGAGGAGAGGAAGAGGAAGGAAGAAGAAAAGTGAAGAAGAGAGATTTAAGAAGAAAGAAGCAGATGCAGAATAATAGGTTAAGGGAACTCTGCAACGTCATTAAGAGAAATAACATTTATATTACAGGTATCTGAGAAAGAGAAGAGAGAGATGAGGGGGGCAGAAAACTTGGAGAAATAATAGCTGAAAACTTTCCTAATGTGGGGAAGCAAAGAGCCAAGTTCAGGAGCTACAGAGAGCCCCAAACAAGATGACCCCAAGTAGGTCCACACCAAGACACACAGTTACAAGGCAAAAAGTTGATAAAGAGAGAATTTTAAAGCAGCAAAAGACAAGAAGAGTTACACACAAGGGAAACCTCATAAGGCTTAGCTGATTTTTCAGCAGGAACTTTGCAGGCCATAAGAAAGTGGCATGAAATATTGGAAGTGCTGCAAGGGAAAAACCTACACCAAGAATAATCCACACAGCAAGGTTATCATTCAGAATAAAAAGACTATAGACTCTGAGAAACAAACTAAGGGTTTTAGAGGGGAGTGGGTGGGGGGATGGGTTAGCCTGGTGATAGGTATTAAGGAGGGCACGTACTGCATGGAGCACTGGGTGTTATACGAAAACAATGAATCGTGGATCACTACATCAAAAACTAATGATGTATTGTATGGTGACTTACATAATAAAATAAAAAAATTAAAAAAAGGAGAGAGAGAGAGATAAAGAGTTTCCCAGACCAAAAAAAAGAAAGTTAAAGGAGTTCGTCACCACTAAACCATTTCTACAAGACATGTTAAAGAGAACTCTTTAAGTGGAAAGAAAAGGCCAAAACTAGAAGTGAGGAAATTATGTAAGAAAAAAATTCACATATAAAAGCAAACATATAATAAAGGTAGTAGGTTAATCACTTAAAAAGCCAGTACAGAAATTAAAACACAAAAGTAGCAACATCGATTATATCTATGAAAATTAGTCAAGGGACACAAAAGAAAAAGATGTAAAATATGACATCATATACATAAAATGTGGAGGGGGAGTAAAAACTTAGTGCTTTTAGAATGTGTTCAAACTCAAGCAACAACTTAATATACACTACTATACACAAAAGATGTTATATATGAACCCAAAGGGTAACTACAAAATCAATATAATACCTATACAAAAAATGAAGGGAATAAAACCCAAGCATAACACCAACCATCAAACCACAAGGCAAGAGACTAAGAGAAGAAAAAACAGAAGAGCTACAAAAATAAGAAAACAATTAACAAAATGGTAATAAGTACATACCTATCAATAATCCTATTAAATGTAACTAGACTAAATGCTCCAATCAAAAGACACAAGGTACTAAAAGGATAAAAAACCCAATATCTATCTATATGCTGCCTATCAGATTCACTTCAGACCTAAGGGAACAAAGAGACTCAAAGTGAACAGATGGAAAAACATATACCATGCAAATAGAAGCCCCCCTCCCCCCCCGCAAAAAAAAGCTAGGGTAGCAATACTTACATGAAACAGAACAGACTTAAAGACTAGCAAGAGACAAAGAAGGGTACTGCATAATGATAAAGGGATCAATCCAAATGGAGGATATAACAATTATAAATATCTATGCACCCAAAACATATATGAAAGAAATTGACATGAAGGGAAAAATTGATAATAATACAATAGTAGAAAAGGCTTTAACAACCACAACCCACTTACACCAATGGATAGATCATTCAGACAGATAATCAACAAGGAAACAGTGGCTCTGAATGACACATTAGACCAGATAGACCTAACAGATATATACAGAACATTACTTCCCAAAACAACAGAATACACATTATGTTCAAGGGGACATGAAAAATTCTCCAGGACAGATCACATTTAGACTCAAAAGAAGTCTCAATAAATTTAAGAAGACTGAAATCATATTAAGCATCTTTTTCAATCTCAATAGTATGAAAATAGAAAAAAAAAAAACAAAACTGGGAAAAACAAACACATGGAGGCTAAACAACATGTTATTAAACAACCCATGGGTCAACAAAGAAATCAATGAGGAAATTAAAAAAAATCAAATGAGGAAATATGGAGACAAATGAAAGTGAAAACACAGCAGTCCAAAATTTAGGGGATGTTGCAAAAGCTGTTAGAAAAGAGAAGTTTATAGTGATAAATGGCCAACCTCAAGAAACAAGAAAAATCTCAAATAAACAATCTAATCTTACACCATAAGGAGTTTGAAAAAGAAAAACAAATGAAGCCTAAAGCCAGCAGAAAAAAGGAAATGATAAAGATTAGAACAAAAATAAAGGATACAGGAACTAAAAAAACAATAGAAAAGATCATTGAAACCAGGAGCTGGGTCTTTGAAAAAATTAAAAAGAGAAAGGACCCAAATAAATAAAATCACAAATGAGAGATGAGAAATACCACCACACAAATTCAAATAATTATAAGAGAATTATGAAAAACTATATGCCAACAAATTGGAGAACCTGGAAGAAATGGATAAATTCCTCCAACATATAAACTACCAAAACTGAAACAGGAAGAAATAGAAAACCTGAATAGATAAAGAACCAGAAAAGAAATCAAATCAGTAATCAAAAAACTCCCAACAAACAAAAGTCCAGGACCACATGGCTTCAGAGGTGAATTCTACCAAACATTTAAAGAAGAGTTAATACCTATTCCTCTCAAACTATTCCAAAAAGTAGAGAAGGAAGGAAAACTTTCCAATTCATTCTATGAGGCCAGAATTACCCTGATACCAAAATCAGATAAAGACATCACTAAAAAAGAGAACTACAGGCCAATATCCCTGATGAACATAGATGCAAAAATTCTCAATAAATACTAGCAAACTGAATCCAACAATACATTTAAAATATCACTCATCACAATGAAGTGGGATTTACTCCTGGGTTGCAAAGGGTGGTTCAATATTCACGAATCAATCAACATGATACATCACATTAATAAAAGAACAGGTAAGAACCACATGATCATTTCAGTAAATGCAGAAAAAGCATTTGAGCCAAGTACAGCATCCATTCATACTAAAATCCCTCAACAAAGTAGGATTAGAGGGAACGTATCTCAACATAATAAAGGCCATATATGAAAAACCCACAACAAATATCCTAAATGAGGAAAAACAGAGCTTTTCCTCTACTGTCAGGAACACGACAGGGATGTCAACTCTCACCACTTTTATTCAACATAGTACTGGAAGTCTTAGCCACAGCAATCAGACAACAAAAAGAAATAAAAGGCATCCAAACAGGTATGGAGGAAGTAAAACTTTCACTATTTGCAGATGACATGATACTATATATAGAGAAAACCCAAAGACTCCACCAAAAAACTGCTGGAACTGATAAACGAATTCAGTAAAGCCAGAGGATACAAAATCTACAGAAATCTGTTGCATTTCTATTCTTCAATAATGAAGCAGCAGAAAGAGAAATCAAGGAATCCCACTTAAAACTGTACCAAAAACAATTAAGATACCTAGGAATAAACCTAACCAAAAGAGAGAAAAGACCTGTACTCTGAAAACTATAAAACATTGATGAAAGAAATTGAAGATGACACAAAGAAACAGATATTCCATGCTCATAGACTGGAAGAACAAATACTGTTAAAATGTCTGTACTACCCAAAGCAATCTACATTTAATGCAATCTCTAGCAAAATATCAACAGCATTTTTTCACAGAATTAGAACACCCTAAAATTTGTATGGAACCATGAAAGACCCAGAATAGACAAAGCAACCTTGAAAAAGAAAAGCAAAGCTGGAGGCATCACAATTCTGGACTTCAAGTTATATTACAAAGCTGCAATAATCAAAACAGTATGGTACTGGCACAAAAACACACACACAATCAATGGAACAGAAAACCCAGAAATGAACCCACAATTATATGGTCAATTAATCTTTGACAAAGCAGGAAAGAATATCCAATAGGAAAGACAGTCTTTTCAACAAATGGTGTTGGGAAAACTGGACAGCAAAATGCAAAATGCAAACACTAATTCAAAAAGATATATGCACCCCTATGTTTACTGCAGCCTTCTTTATAATAGCCAAGATATCAGTGTCCACTGATAGAGGAACGGATAAAGAAAATGTGATATATATACATACATACATATATGATGGATTACTCAGCCATAAAAAAGGAGATCTCGCCATTTGCAACAACATAAATGTATCCAGAGGGTATTATGCTTAGTGAAATAAGCAAGAGAGGGAAAGACAAATATCAGCTGATTTCACTTCTATGTGAAATCTAAAATACAAAACAAATGAACATATAAAAAAACCCCAAATAAAGACTCAAATACAGGGAACTGGTAGTTACCAGAGGGTAGGTGGGTGGGGGGAATAAAGGGGATTAAGAGGTATGACCTCCCAGGTATAAAATGAGTAAGTCACAAAGATGAAAAGTACAGCATAGAAAATATAGTGAATAATTTTGTAATATTCTTGTACAGCGATAGATGGTAATCACTTATCATGGGGAACAATGAGTAATGTAAGAATTGCTGAATCAATATACTATACACTTGAAACTGAAATAGCTTGTGAATTACACTCCAATAATAAAAGAAGTATGAAATATACATGATCTAAAAAGAAAAAGAAGAAATAGAAAATAGAAAAAGAAGAAATAGTGTAATAGTGTGCTATTGTAGCATAGAATGTTACTCCTCTACACCAGGATGTATTCTTCCTCTTTTCCAAGGTATTGGCTGGGCTCATGGCCTCCTGAAAAAAATTAATCATTCTTCAATTCCTGGAATCTACGTATTTTTATACAGTCATATTCTAGATAATGAGATGAAATTAGAAATATGTGCAACTACTGGTGAGTTTAAAGGGATGAGGTGATACCTTTTCTGTCTTCCTACTTCCTGTGGAATGGTAAGGAAATGTGATAACCAGGCAAATCTAGTCATTTGGGTCAATGAAGCAGAAGCCAACTATTAGAGGATAATGAGAAAGAGCAATGATATAGAAGGATTCTGGTTCCCTATTCCTTGGAGATAGAGGACTAAATCTGTTTGTTGGTACCTGAACTTCTACATGAGGGACAAATAAAATTCTGTCTTGTTTAAGCATCTGTTATCTAGAATTGCTGTCATAAGCCATCAATAGGCAAATCTATAGAGACAGATAAAAATGCTCATGCCAGACAGGGAGCATTTCAAAGTACTATCTTTGCAGCAACCATGGAGGTATGTTCTTAGATCCCCTTCAAGAGAACCAGCTTTGAGAAGCATAGTTGGGTGAACATCCTCCAGCTGTTCATCTTTGCTTCTACTACTGAGTTCATGCTGAGACCATGATCTTCCCAAGCTACTCCCAGCCAAGACAGTGAGGGTATTAAAGCCTGAACCATTTCTACCTGATATGAGACTCTTCTAATGCGAAAGCTTTGGTCAGCAACTTTCCACTGGCCTGGCTAAGGCTTTGTCAGAGTTGCACGGTGATCTGAGTTAGCAGAAGAAAAATCAACAAGCTTAGAAAGAAACAGATCAAAAGTAACTATGCAATCTAAGGAAGAAAGAAAAATTTTAAAAATGAATGCAGACTTAAGAGAAATGTGAAACAGCAATAAGCACATGAACATATGCATATATGAACATCAGAGAGGAAAGAACTGAAAAATATTGAAAGAAATGGCTGAAAACTTCCTAGTTTTTGATTTTTAAAAACCCCCTAATACAGAAATCCAAAACCCTCAATGAACCCTAAGCAGGATGAACACGCAGATACAAACCTAAATACATCATAATCAAGAGGCTAAAAGTAGAATTCCAGGGAAGATGGTGGAGCAGGAGAACCCTAAGCTCACCTGTCCTACAAATACAACTCACATGAGTGTAAGTAACCCAGAAAATGTCAGAACAACTCGCTACAGCTAAATATAGAGAAGAGGCACCATCAAAGAGGGTAGGAAGGGTGAAGACATTGTCAGGAACTAAACAGCCCACGGGACTGTATTCAAGGGGAAAGGATGCCGCTGGCACAGACAGTGGAGAGAAACAGACTCTCTCACTGGGGAGGTCCAGTGAGATGAATTCCCTAGAACATTGGCTTTGAAAACCAAAGGGGCTAAGACTCAGAAGTTCTTACAGTAAGTGGGACTCAAGGGGAGCCTGGGTGGCTCAGACGGTTAAGCGTCTGCCTTTGGCTCAGGTCATGATCCCAGGGTCCTGGGATCGAGGCCCGCATCAGGCTCCCTGCTCCATGGGAAGCCTGCTTCTCTCTCCCACTCCCCCTGCTGTGTTCCCTCTCTCGCTGTGTCTCTCTCTGTCAAATAAATAAATAAAATCTTAAAAAAAAAAAAGTAAGTGGGACTCAAATCCTGGAACTTTAAAAATGAGCAGGCTCAGCTCTGGGAGAGGTCGGTGAAAGGAAACTGAGCCCCCACCCATAAAGAGCATAAAAAGCCCCACAGAGATATAACATAGAAATAGCAGTTTGAAAAACTCCCAGGGTATATGGGAAGGAGATTTGTTTACTAATCTCAGAGCGTGTGCTAGAGAGGCAGGGATCCTTGGGAGGCTTCTCCAGAAATAGCAAGAACCAGTACAGTGGCGACACTGGCTACCTAACTTGCTAACAGTGTGCCCTGCTCCCACATGCCCCTGTGGACACACTCCTTCCAGCCAGGCCTCAGCTCCAGGTCCCCTTACACAGCAGACCTGGGCAAACCTTGCTAACAGCATGCATCCTGAACTCCTACCCGCTTCTGTGGATTCCCCCCCTGCAATATGCTCTTAGGAGAGCCCATCCAAAGCAGTGCCACAAGCCTGGCGGTGTGTAAGCAGCCCTCATAGGGGCCAACACCACTCCAAAGTGACCCCTGCCCTGGTGAGAGGGGAAGATAACCACGCACAACAATCAGACTGTGGCCTTAGTA
Source organism: Halichoerus grypus (assembly GCF_964656455.1). Lineage (NCBI taxonomy): Eukaryota > Metazoa > Chordata > Mammalia > Carnivora > Phocidae > Halichoerus > Halichoerus grypus. Next base: position 46,325,693 of record NC_135726.1, on the reverse strand, counting down.
ATAGGCTGGGAGCAACAACACAAGAAACAACAAGTGTTGGCAACAATGTAAAGAAAAAGAAACCCTCATGCACTGTTGGTGGGAATGCAAACTGTTGCAGGCATTGTGGAAAATATGTAAGTTCGGCAAAAAATTAAAAACAAAACTATCATATGACCCAGTTATTACACTACTGGTATTTACCCAAAGATTAAGAAAATACTAATTAAAAAAGATATATGCACCCCTATGTTTATTGCAGTATTATTGATAATAGCGAAATTATGGAATCAACCCAAGTGTCCCATTGATAGATGAATAAAAACGATGTAGTACACACACACACACACACACACACACACACACACACACACACCCAATGAAATACTACTTAACCATAAACAGAATGAAATCTTGCCATTTGTAGCAACATGGACAGAACCAGAGAGTATAATACTAAGTGAAACAAGTCAGAGAAAGACAAATACCATATGATTTCACTCATGTATGAAATTTAAGAAACAAAACAAAGAAGAAAAAAAAAAGACAAAGCAAGAAACAGGCTCTTAACTATAGAAAACATACCAATGGTTACCAGAGGGGAGGTGGATAGGAGGGATGGGTGAAATAAGTGAAGGGGATTAAGAGTACACTTATAATGACCACTGAGTAGTATACAGAATTGCTGAATTACTGTATTATACACCTGAAGCTAATATAACACTGTGTTATACCGGCTTTAAAATAAAATAAAAATAAAATAAAATAAAACTTTAAAAATGCTGAAAGTAAAGATAGAAAACCTTATAAGCAGCGAGAGAAAAATAATCCATTATCTACAGGCCACAATAAAACTAACAGCTGACTTCTCATCGGAAACAATGAAAGCCAAATGACAATGAGACAGTATATTCAACATGCTTAAAGAAAAAACACTATCTAGTAATAATATTTTTTTAAAAGATTTACTTATTTGGGGGGCGGAGCAAGATGGCAGAGGAGTAGGAGACCTGGATTTCGTCTGGTCCCAGGAATTCAGCTGGATAGGGATCAAACCATTCTGAACACCTAAGAACTCAACCGGAGATCGAAGAAAAGAATAGCAACAACTCTCTGAACAGAAAAGCGACCACTTTCTGGAAGGTAGGACGTGCGGAGAAGTGAATCCAAGGCGATATTAGATATTCGAGAGGATAGACGGTGGGGGAGGGGGCCTCCATCCGCCACTTCTGGCAAGTGATAAAGCAGCGAGCACAAAATCGCAACTTTTAGAAGTTGGCACCGCTGAGGGATGTCGCTCCGGTGGCTAAGCGGGGGGTGGAACCCTCGTGGGACAGTGTGGTCTCAGGACCCTCGGGGTCACAGAAAGACCGGGGGTGCCTGAATGTAGCAGAGCTCCCAGGTATCAGAGCGGGGAAGCCGGCTGCAGAGACAGAGCGGAGGCGCAGGCTCTCAGCTCGGAGTTGCCATAAACTGTGATCCGCGGCACAGTCGGGGCACTGCTCCTCCAGCAAGGACCCAACAAGCGGCAGATCCGGGGAGACTCCCCTTCCTCCCCCAGGAGGAGCGGCGCGAGAGCGCACCGCATGGATCTGCTGGGTTTGGAGACTCCACACGGGGTCCTGCACCAGAGATAGAAGCACTCAGTCACAGACCACAAGCCGGGTGAGCACGGAGTGCGGCCGGAGACCGGGGAGATGGGAGTGACTGACTGCTTTTATCTGGGACTCACTGAGGAGTGGGGCCCTGAGTTCTCGGCTCCTCCAGGGCGGAGACTGGGAGGCCGCCATTTTCACTCTCGTCCTCCAAAGCCCAACAGAAAGCTTGCAGGGAACAAAAGCTCCCGAGAGCAAACCCAAGCAGATTACTTAGCACGGGACCGGCAAGGGCGGGGTAATTCCGCCTCTGGCAAAGACATTTGGGAACCACGGCAACAGGCCCCTCCCCCAGAAGATCAGCAAGAACAGCCAGTCAAGACCAAGTTTACCAATCAAAGAGAACGGCAGAACTCCAGCGCTAGGGGAATACTGCACATACAATTCATGGCTTTTTTACCATGATTCTTTAGTCTTTCAAAGTTATTTTTTTTTAACTTTTTTTTTTATTTTTCTTTTTCTCTTTTTCAACCAACATCTTATCAATCCCTTTTTTAAAAAACATTTTTATTTTTCAGAGTCATATTCTATCCCTTCAAAGTAGTTACCCTTATTTTTGACATAAGTTGTTCTCTCTTTAAAATTTTGAGATAGTTTCTTCTAACAGATCAAAATATACCCTAAATCTCTACTGTATGGCTTTGTTCTAGTCTCCTGCCTGATCACATTCTTTTTTTTTTCTTTTTTTTATCCTCTTTTTTCTTTTTTCAAACTTATCAATTCCTTTTATAAAATCTTTTATAATTTTCATCTTTACAGTCATATTCCATCCCTTCATCATACAACCCTTATTTTTGTACATATATAAGTTTTCCTTTCTTTAAAATTTTGGGAGGCACTTTCTTCTAACAGACCAAAATACACCCAAAATCTAGTGTGTGGCACTGATCTATGCACCATCCTGATCATATTTGATCATATTCTGGTTTTTTTTGGTTTTGTTCTGTTTTTGTTTTTATCTTTTCTTTTTCTTTTTCTTTTCTCTTTCTTTCCCTTACTTTTCCCCTGTCTTTTCTGATTTGTTTAGAGTATATTTTCTGGGGACATTGTTGCCCTGTTAGCATTTTGTTCTCTCATTCATCTGTTTTCCTCTGGACAAAATGACAAGACGGAAAAAATCACCTCAACAAAAAGAACAAGAGGCAGTACTGACTGCCAGGGACCTACTCAATATGGACATCAGTACGATGTCAGAACTAGAGTTCAGAATGATGATTTTAAAGATACTAAATGGGCTTGAAAAAAGCATGGAAGTTATTAGAGAAACCCTTTCTGGAGAAATGAAAGAACTAAAATCTAACCAAGTCGAAATCAAAAAGGCTATTAATGAGGTGCAATAAAAAATGGGGGCTCTAACTCCTAGGATAAATGAGGCAGAAGAGAGAATCAGCGATATAGAAGACCAAATGATGGAAAATAAAGAAGCTGAGAAAAAGAGAGATAAACAACTACTGGATCCCGACAGCAGAATTCGAGAGATAAGCAATACCATAAGATGAAACAACATTAGAATAATTGGGATCCCAGAAGAAAGAGAGAGGGGGGCAGAAAGTATATTGGAGCAAATTATAGCAGAGAACTTCCCTAATTTGGGGAAGGAAACAGGCATCAAAATCCAGGAGGCACAGAGAACCCCTCTCAAAATCAATAAAAATAAGTCAACACCCCAACATCTAAGAGTAAAACTTACGAGTCTCAGAGACAGAGAAAATCCTGAAAGCAGCTCGGGAGAAGAGATCCTACAATGGTAGAAACACTAGATTGGCAACAGACCTATCCAGAGAGACCTGGCAGGCCAGAAAGGACTGGCATGATATATTCAGAGCACTAAATGAGAAAAATATGCAGCCAAGAATACTATATCCAGCTAGGCTGTCACTGAAAATAGAAGGAGAGATAAAAAGCTTCCAGGACAAACAAAAACTAAAGGAATTTGCAAACACGAAACCAGCCCTACAGGAAATATTGAAAGGGGTCCTCTAAGCAAAGAGAGAGCCTAAAAGTAACATAGACCAGAAAGGAACAGAGACAATATACAGTAACAGTCACCTTATAGGCAATACAATGGCACTAAATTCATATCTTTCAATAGTTACCCTGAATGTAAATGGGCTAAATGCCCCAATCAAAAGACACAGGCTATCAGATTGGATAAAAAAACAAGACCCATCAATATGCTGTCTGCAAGAGACTCATTTTAGACGCAGACACCCCCAGACTGAAAGTGAAGGATGGGAAACCATTTACCATGCTAATGGACACCAAAAGAAAGCTGGGGTGGCAATCCTTATATCAGACAAATTAGATTTTAAACCAAAGACTGTAATAAGAGATGAGGAAGGACAGTATATCATACTTAAAGGGTCTATCCAACAAGATCTAACAATTGTAAATATCTATGCCCCTAACATGGGAGCAGCCAATTATATAAGCTAATTAATAGCAAAAGCAAAGAAACACATCGACAACAATACACTAATAGTAGGGGATTTTAAGAGCCCCCTCACTGAATGGACAGATCATCTAAGCAAAAGATCAACAAGGAAATAAAGACTTTAAATGACACACTGGACCAAATGGACTTCACAGATATATTCAGAACATTCCATCCCAAAGCAACAGAATACACATTCTTCTCTAGTGCCCATGGAACATTCTCCAGAATAGATCACATCCTAGGTCATAAATCAGGTCTCAACCGGTACCAAAAGATTGGGATCATTCCCTGCCTATTTTCAGACCACAATGCTTTGAAACTAGAACTCAATCACAAGAGGAAAGTTGGAAAGAACTCAAATACATGGAGGCTAAAGAGCATCCTACTGAAGAATGAATGGGTCAACCAGGAAATTAAAGAAGAATTAAAAAAATTCATGAAAACCAATGAAAATGAAAACACAACTATTCAAAACCTTTGGGATGCAGCAAAGGCAGTCCTAAGAGGAGAGTATATAGTAATACAAGCCTTTCTCAAGAAACAAGAAAGGTCTCAAGTACACAACCTAACCCTACACCTAAAGGAGCTGGAGAAAGAACAGCAAATGAAGCCTAAACCCAGCAGGAGAAGTGAAATAATAAAGATCAGAGCAGAAATCAATGGAACAGAAACTAAAAGAACAGTAGAACAGATCAATGAAACAAGGAGCTGGTTCTTTGAAAGAATTAACAAGATTGATAAACCCCTGGCCAGACTTATCAAAAAGAAAAGAGAAATGACCCAAATCAACAAAATCATGAATGAAAGAGGAGAGATCACAACCAACACCAAAGAAATACAAACAATTATAAGAACATATTATGAGCAACTCTATGCCAGCAAATTAGATAACCTGGAAGAAATGGATGCATTCCTAGAGATGTATCAACTACCAAAACTGAACCAGGAAGAAATAGAAAACCTGAACAGACCTATAACCACTAAGGAAATTGAAGCAGTCATCAAAAATCTCCCAAAACACAAAAGCCCAGGGCCAGATGGCTTCCCAGGGGAATTCTACCAAACATTTCAAGAAGAATTAATACCTATTCTTCTGAAACTGTTCCAAAAAATAGAAATGGAAGGAAAACTTCCAAACTCATTTTATGAGGCCAGCATTACCTTGATCCCAAAACCAGACAAAGACCCCATCCAAAAGGAGAATTACAGACCAATATCCCTAATGAACATGGATGCAAAAATTCTCACCAAAATACTAGCCAATAGGATCCAACAGTACATTAAAAGGATTATTCACCACGACCAAGTGGGATTTATCCCTGGGCTGCAAGGTTGGTTCAACATCCGCAAATCAATCAACGTGATACAATACATTAACAAAAGAAAGAACAAGAATCATATGATCCTCTCAATAGATGCAGAAAAAGCATTTGACAAAGTACAGCATCCTTTCTTGATCAAAACTCTTCAGAGTATAGGGATAGAGGGTACATACCTCAATATCATAAAAGCCATCTATGAAAAACCTACAGTGAATATCATTCTCAATGGGGAAAAACTGAGAGCTTTCCCCCTAAGGTCAGGAACACGGCAGGGATGTCCACTATCACCACTGCTATTCAACACAGTATTAGAAGTCCTAGCCACAGCAATCAGACAACAAAAAGAAATAAAAGGCATCCAAATCGGCAAAGAAGAAGTCAAACTCTCACTCTTTGCAGATGATATGATACTTTATGTGGAAAATCCCAAAGACTCCACCCCAAAACTGCTAGAACTCACACACGAATTCAGTCAAGTGGCAGGATATAAAATCAATGCACAGAAGTCAGTGGCATTCCTATACACCAACAACAAGACAGAAGAAAGAGAAATTAAGGAGTCGATCCCATTTACAATTGCACCCAAAACCATAAGATACCTAGGAATAAATCTAACAAAAGAGGCAAAGGATCTGTACTCAGAAAACTATAAAATACTCATGAAAGAAATTGAGGAAGACACAAAGAAATGGAAAAACGTTCCATGCTCATGGATTGGAAGAACAAATATTGTGAAGATGTCAATGCTACCTAGAGCAATCTACACATTCAATGCAATCCCCATCAAAATACCATCCACTTTTTTCAAAGAAATGGAACAAATAATCCTAAAATTTGTATGGAACCAGAAAAGACCCCGCATAGCCAGAGGAATGTTGAAAAAGAAAACCAAAGCTGGTGGCATCACAATTCCGGACTTCCAGCTCTATTACAAAGCTGTCATCATCAAGACAGTATGGTACTGGCACAAAAACAGGCACATAGATCAATGGAACAGAATAGAGAGCCCAGAAATGGACCCTCAACTCTATGGTCAACTAATATTTGACAAAGCAGGAAAGAATGTCCAATGGAAAAAAGACAGCCTCTTCAACAAATGGTGTTGGGAAAATTGGACAGCCACATGCAGAAGAATGAAACTGGACCATTTCCTTACACCACACACAAAAACAGACTCCAAATGGTTGAAAGACCTCAATGTGAGACAGGAGTCCATCAAAATCCTAAAGGAGAACACAGGCAGCAACCTCTTCGACCTCAGCCGCAGCAACTTCTTCCTAGAAACATTGCCAAAGGCAAGGGAAGCAAGGGCAAAAATGAACTATTGGGACTTCATCAAGATAAAAAGCTTTTGCAAAGCAAAGGAAACAGGCAACAAAACCAAAAGACAACCGACAGAATGGGAGAAGATATTTGCAAATGACATATCAGATAAAGGGCTAGTATCCAAAATCTATAAAGAACTCATCAAACTCAACACCCAAAGAACAAACAATCCAATCAAGAAATGGGCAGAAGACATGAACAGACATTTTTCCAAAGAAGACATCCAAATGAACAACAGACACATGAAAAAGTGCTCAATATCACTCGGCATCAGGGAAATCCAAATCAAAACCTCAATGAGGTACCACCTCACACCAGTCAGAATGGCTAAAATTAACAAGTCAGGAAATGACAAATGTTGGCGGGGATGCGGAGAAAGGGGAACCCTCCTACACTGTTGGTGGGAATGCAAGCTGGTGCAGCCACTCTGGAAAACAGTATGGAGATTCCTCAAAAAGTTGAAAATAGAGCTACCATATGACCCAGCAATTGCACTACTGGGTATTTACCCCAAAGATACAAAAGTAGGGATCTGAAAGGGTACGTGCACCCCGATGTTTATAGCAGCAATGTCCACAATAGCCAAACTGTGGAAAGAGCCAAGATGTCCATCCACAGATGAATGGATAAAGAAGATGTGGTATATATATACAATGGAATATTATGCAGCCATCAAAAGGAATGAGATCTTGCCATTTGCAACGACGTGGATGGAACTGGAGGGTATTATGCTGAGCGAAATAAGTCAATCAGAGAAAGACATGTATCATATGACCTCACTGATATGAGGAATTCTTAATCTCAGGAAACAAACTGAGGGTTGCTGGAGTGGGGGGTGGGGTGGGAGGGATGGGGTGACTGGGTGATGGACACTGGGGAGGGTATGTGCTCTGGTAAGCGCTGTGAATTGTGCAAGACTGTTAAATCTCAGATCTGTACCTCTGAAACAAATAATGCAATATATGTTAAGAAAGAAAAAAAAAAGAAGAAGAATGTAGCAGGAGGGGAAGAATGAAGCGGGGGAAATAGGAGGGGTAGACGAACCATGAGAGACGATGGACTCTGAAAAACAAACTGAGGGTTCTAGAGGGGAGGGGGGTGGGAGGATGGGTTAGCCTGGTGATGGGTATTGAGGAGGGCACGTTCTGCATGGAGCACTGGGTGTTATGCACAAACAATGAATCATGGAACACTATATCTAAAACTAATGATGTAATGTATGGGGATTAACATAACAATAATAAAAATTTAAAAAAATATCTGAATTCAATAAAGGAAGATTGTAAAACTAAAAAAAAAAAAAAACTCCATGTGAATGTTTTTCTTTTTGAATCTTTTATTATTAACTTCATATTTAATTGCATTGTGGAACTATTGCCATGTATAGTTTCTACTTTTGAAAAAAAATTTTTTTAAAGATTTTATTTTATTTTATTTATTTGACAGTGAGAGAGGGAACACAAGCAGGGGGACTGGGAGAGGGAGAAGCAGGCTTCCTGCTGAGCAGAGAGCCTGATGTGGAACTTGATCCCAGGACGCTGGGATCATGACCTGAGCCGAAGGCAGACGCTTAACAACTGAGCCACCCAGGCGCCCCTCTACTTTTGAAATTTATTGAATTTTATTCACACCTAATACACGGTCAGTTTCTAGGTTATTTCAATATCCAAATAAGAGATAGTAACTGTTTCCAGGCTATAAGCTATCTTAATCTATTAGCTCTATCAAATTATTATTGGTAGATATATATTTTTTTTTGTCTAGCTCATCTAGCATGAGCTAAGACAGATGAAAGTTTCCCTACTGATATATATCTTCTTATTTTCAGTGTTCCTTATAGTAAATTTGCTGCAGGTTATTTGATAAGGAAGCAGTCCTAAACTATTTATCTTTATTATCTATTGCACTCATTTTAAAACACTGTTCTTTTTGTTTGTTTAAAGCCTACGTTTGACTTTTATCTTACCTGATATTAACACAGACTTTTCCTTTCTTTTAAAGTGAAATTTTGGACAACCACTTTGGAAAACTGCTTGGCAGTATCAATAAAAGGTAACCTATGTATGTGACCTATAACTGAGCAATTCTACTTTTGGTTTATATACAAAAGAATGTGTACATATGTGCAACAAAAGACATCTACAAGAAAGTTCACAGCAATATTTGTAATTGTCCTCAAATAAAAACTACCTAAATGGCAATCAATAGAATGGATAAATAAAATTGTCTTTTATTCACATAACTGAATAATATAAAGCAATGAAATTAACCAAACTACCAACTACATGCAATAATTCAACATGAATCTGACAGACATAGTATTAGGCAAAAGAAGCCAGACACAGACTATATACATTAATAAGGTTCAAACTTAGGCAGAGATAATCTGTGGTGATAGAAGTTGAATAGTGCTTAACCCTGGGATAGGGGTGATGACCTTGGAAAAGTGCAGAAGAAATCTCATGGCTGTTAGGGTAATGTTCTAATTCTTGATCTATTGCTTTTGTAAGTTACACAGTGTGTTCACTTTGAAAATTAACTGAGTTTGAAGAAAAAACTGGGTAAGTAGAGAAGCTGCTAATTAGGACACATAATCAAAGAAAGGTATATCTCAGTATATGAAAGCTTTGAGCTGAGGGTGAAATAGCAGTAAAGTGAGATATGTTTAATAGCTAAGAGTGCAGGATAAATCTGTAAAGAGAAAGATTCCAAAGGAAGTATGAAGGATGAAGTTCTGAGGAAAAGGAATTATCCTTGAAGAGGAGGCAGACATCAACAACTTTTTTTTTTTTTAAGATTTTATTTATTTGAGAGAGAAGGCATAAGCAGGGGGGAGGGGCTGAGGGAGAAGCAGACTCCCTGCTGAGTAGGGAGCCCCATGCGGGGCTCCGATGCAGGGCTTGATCCCAGGATCCTGAGATCATGACATGAGCTGAAGGCAGATGCTTAACAGACTGAGCCACCCAGGCGTCCTGATATCACTTACTTTAAGAGTAAAATAAATAAGGAACCATGGATTCAAGTCACTAAAACCACAAATATTCACAAAAACTATGCATACCAGGCATAGAATGTTCTAGGGGTTGGAAACACACCAGTAAACCAAATAAAACATATTCTCTGTTCACATTTCAGTGCCTAAAATTATCATAATTTACCAGAAATTATTAGACTATGGCCCAATCTATAGCAAATACTCATTGAAAAATATAATTATGTAGGGTCATTTGAGAGACACATATCTATTTCTTCAGATATTCTAGTATTCTTTAAAATTATGTATGACACATATAGAATAATGTGGTAAAATGCACTAATTTTTTTTTTTAAGATTTTATTTTTAAGTAATGTCTGCACCCAACGTGGGGTTCAAACTCACAACCGCAAGATCAAGTGTCACGTGCTCTACTGACTGAGCCAGCCAGGCACCCCTAAGATGCATTAATCTTAAGTGTACAACATGATACACTTTTATACATTTAAATATTTATGTAATCAGGTCAAAATAACCACATTTTCAGCACTCCAGAGGATTCTCTCATATCCCTTCCCAGTTAACATCCTTTTAGGGGTAACTACTATCCTGATTTCTAGCACAGCTTAGTTTTCCCAGCTTTCAAACTACATATAAATGGAACCATCTATTTTGTCTCTGGCTTCTCTCACTCCAATGTTTGTGAAATTTATCTATATTGTTGTGAGTAACCAGTATCTGTCATTTTTTTTTTAAATTGTTGTGTGGTCTTCCATTGCACGAAAGGGATAATTTATTCCTTTTTCTGATAATCTTCATTTGCATTCTTTCCAATGCTGGCTATTTTAACATATATTCCTTATTTTATCCTTTATCAAAACAGACCATCAAAATAGCTGGGTTTGTCAACTATAAGAGGTCACACTATATTTACTGCCCTAGGTACCAAAGAAAAGCTTACTTCTCCTAAGAAAAGTTCATTTTTATTTACAATGCAAATTATTGTCCTCAAATAAAAACTACCTAAATGGAAAAGTTCATTTTTATTTACAATGCAAATTATGTAATGAATTTTTTGCTCTGGTTTGTTTCACCTATAATAATGAAATTGAAAACTGAAGCCCAACTTTAATCTCTCTGAATGAACACCTTTCTGCATTACCATATTTTTTTTTTAAAGATTTTATTTATTTATTTGACAAACAGAGAGACAGCGAGAGAGGGAACACAAGCAGGGAGAGTGGGAGAGGGAGAAGCAGGCTTCCTGCCGAGCATGAGCAGGGAGCCCAAGCAGGAGTGCAGGGCTCATTCCCAGGACCCTGGGACCCAGACCTGAGCCTAAGGCAGACCCTTAACAACTGAGCCACCCAGGCATTCCTGCATTACCATATTTTAACTCTTTCCTGGTCTTAATCTTCCAACTCTATTTCCTCTGAAAAAGCTTTATCTATAGAGGATTTTCCAATTTACTATATGGATTACTATAATTCTTTGAAACTACACTGTAGAATAAAGCAGAGAACAAATATACTACTTAAAATTTACCTGGGATTCAGTCATTTCCTCTTCTTTCTGGTAAAAGACAGGGCTTGAAAAGGCAGAACTGGGAAAGAGAAGAAAAGCCATTAGACCAGGCATGCTTTGTGGTTTCAGAACCTGCACCCACAAGGTGGACTAAAGGTCACCCTGTAAATGATTCTTGGATCCATCAGAAAGGCCAAGAATATTCATACCAGAGGAGCTGATAGGTATAAGGATGACTGGTATGATCATGCGTAGCTTAGGCATAAGGTGGATAAGAATAAAAGTTCGTATGTGGGAGATGTCCCATGAATTTGTCAATAGTTCTGTATCAGAAAAAAAACAGTTCATAAGGAACAGGAAGATATATAGCTTCATGAAAGAACATAACCAAGAAAATTATGAAATTTACAAAATAACTAAGGTATTTTAAAGTATTGAGACATTACCAACTAAATGGGAATTTAACCAAAATGGTAATATATTTCAAGGAAGGAGTAAGGAGAAGTTTGTGTCTGAGTGATGTGTATCAGAGATATTGGTGGTGGTAAGAGAGTTAAATTCTTATTTGCCATAGTAAAATATATATATATAAATCTGAAAAGTGTCAAATAACAACAACATGATTTGGAAAAACTGAAGAAATATAAGAAATCACACTTAGGAGCTGAAAGTGCTTCTCTTTGGGATCAGCAATTAGGGATGGGGAAAACAGAAATGGTATAGTTTTTCATATTATTACAAGTCTAGTAGCACTATTTTGTTTTTTAAAATAAAATTCACATATATTCCCCAAAATAAAATTTAATCAAGAAAACACGTATCATTGCAATCAATTCAAGCAATACTACAGTGTATAATGAACAACACAGATGTCCTCCCCTGTCCCCATGCACAGTCCCTTTCCCAGTTTTAATTTGATTAAGGAAAATTAATCTATTAATTTTTTTTGGTTGTTGTTGGCTTGTAATTGATTTTTGTCACTCATTTCAAGTTTTTTCTTAAAGCATCTTTTTAAAAAATCGCTAGAACAGATGAATTATAGTGGAAAAGAAAAGTGACCTGAGATTTGCTTTCTAGTCTCTCTACCACTAATAAGCACTGTGACCCTGGGAACCCCACATTCTTAGAACCATCATAATCAGTCTTTAAAAGAGGACAGCAGAATAAGATGGGTGTTTCAGTAGTTCCCCAGCAACAACAGTGCAAAATCCTGTAAAGAAAATTTGATACCTTGCTAAGGATAGAGAACCAGCATATTCCAAGCCATATGTGGCAGATAATGTTATCAACAATAGCCATTGTCCTCACCTTATTCCTTGAAAACTAAACCTTAATTTTTTTCACAGGGCAATATACCTCCTCCCAAGGATGAATCATGATTGATCTAGGTCAGTGAAAGTAATCCTATTCCCCTTTTCCAGTTACACACTTTCCCAGCATCCCTTGCAGCTATGAGTTACAGTGTGACACAATATTGGCTAACAGGAGTTAAGGTATTTATTAGGGGAGAAGGGTTATGGAAAAATTTGTGATATTTTATTTATTTTTTCTGCATATTATCTCCTGAACATAGCAGCCCCTTGGACCTGGGGGTGTATTACCAGCACATTCTGTTGTCAGGACTATTCCAGTTCTAGTACTGGGCATGGGTCTACGTGGGCACAGATAAAAAAGGAATTATTATATTAAGAGCAATTGCTTACAGTGAATTGAAGTCATCAACTAGCTTAAGAGTGGACACCAATTAGGACTCCCCCAACTCTCTTTCCTCTTTCCCTAAATCATTAAATTTCTTAAGGCAAGAAACAGAAAGTGGGGAAAAAATGACTCCATTAATTTCTTTGAAGCACCTAATGATGGATTTTTTTTTTAAGATTTTATTTATTTATTTGACAGAGAAAGCACAAGCAGGCAGAGCAGCAGGCAGAGGGAGAGGGAGAAGCAGGCTCCCCTCTGAGCAGAGAGCCCGATGTGGGGCTTGTTCCAGGACCCTGGGATCATGACCTGAGCTGAAGGCAGATGCTTAACCAATGGAGCCACCCAGGTGCCCCATGATGGATTTCATCATAGAATTCCTAATAGCAGCAGGGGCGTCTGGGTGGCTCAGTCAGTTAAGCATCTGACTTCAGCTCAGGTCATGATCTTAGGGTCCTGGGACTGAGCCCCACATCAGGCTCAGGTCATGATCTCAGGGTGCTGGGATCATGTCCTGCATCGGACTCCCACTCAGGGGGGAATCTACTTGAGATTCTCTCTCCCTCTGCCCCTTCCCCTTCCTCTAACCCTCCCTTTTCCCCTCCCCCTGCTCTGCTCTGTCTCTTTCTCAAATAAATATATAAAATCTTAAAAAAAAAAAAGAATTTCTAATAGCAACAGTATGTGAGCTGGATGGTTCAACGAAAATGACTTTATATTTTGTTAAGGACTTACAAATGAGGAAAAGAAATGAGAGCTTTTAACGAGGGTTTCTTCTCTGTCACCTTCAACACAGTTATGTCCTACATTTATATAATAGTACAAGTAAATAAATTTGTCTCATTCTGCCTTCCATTTTGGGTTCCACCTCCATCCTCGTTGATATCTATAAAAAAGATTGCTAGGAATGTGATTGGGATTGCATTTAATCTATAGATCAAATTAAAGAGAAATGAAAAAATGAGTCTTCCAATCCATGAATATAGTATATTTCTCCACTTATTTTTTATTCCTTTCATCACAGTTTTTTTTGTTTTCAGCATATAGTGCCTACACATATTCTTTTTTTTTTTTTTAAGATTTTATTTATTTGAGAGAGAGAGAGAGACAGCGAGAGAGGGAACACAAGCAGAGGGAGTGGGGGAGGGAGAAGCAGGCTTCCCGCTGAGCAGAGAACCCGATGTGGGGCTCGATCCCAGGACCCTGGGATCATGACCTGAGCTGAAGGCAGCTGCTTAACGACTGAGCCACCCAGGCACCCCTGCCTACACATATTCTGTGAGATTTATTTTTAAGTATTTTATTTTGGGGCGTGTTAATAAATTTTTATTTTAAACTCCAATTGCTCATTGCTGGAATATAAAAATGATTTAACTTTATATACTGATTATGTATCCTACAACCATGCTAAATTCATTTAAGAGGTCTAGGAACTTTTTTGTAGGTTCTTTGAGGTTTTCTATCTAAATAATTGTGTTGTCTGCAATAGAAACAGCTGTATTTCTTCCTTTCTGATTTGTATGCCTTTGTCCTTCTCTTGCTTTATTGCACTAGTTAGGACTTCCAATACAATGGTGAACAATGGTGGTGTCAGAGGACATCTTCACTTTGTTGCCAATCTTAGAAGTAAAGCATTATCTCAGCACTAAGTACAATATAAGCTCTAGGATTTGTTTTGTTTTGTTTTGTTTTTTTAAATGATCTTTAGTAAAGAACATTTCCTTCTGCTGTTCATTTGCTGAGAATTATTTTTTTCATTAATAAATACTGAATTTTGTCAAGTGCTTCTTTTGCATCTATCAAGATGATCATACAATACTTCTTTAGTCTCTTCTGGTGAATTACAGTAACTAATTTTCAAATAATGAACTTAAAATTTATCTTGGGGCACCTGGGTGCCTCAGTTGGTTAAGTGGCCAACTCTTGATATTGGCTCAGGTCATGATCTCAGGGTCCTGGGACTGAGCCCTGTGTTGAGCTCCCCACTCAGTGGGGAGTCTGCTTGAGGATTCTCTCTCCCTGTTTATGCTCTCTCTCTTAAATAATCTTAAAAAAATTATCTTGTATTTCCAAAATGAACCTATTTAGACATGTTATATTATCCTTTTTATATTGGTAGATTCAATTTTTCAATTCAATGTTGAGGATTTTTGTTTCTAAGTCCATGAGAAATACTAGTCTGCAGTTTTCTTTTCTTGTAATGTCTCTGTCTGGTTTTGATATCAGGGTAAGGCTGGTCTCATAACATGAGTTGGAAAGTGTTCCGGTTCTTCTACTTCCTGGAAAAGTTTATATACTATTGTTATGATTTCTTCCTTAGATGTTTGCTATTTCACTTGTGAAATTATCCGGGTGTGTAGTTTCCTTTTTAGAAAGTCTTTTTGTTTATTAAGATATAATTGAGGGGCGCCTGGGTGGCTCAGGCAGTTAAGGGTCTGTCTGCCTTCGGCTCAGGTCATGATCCCAAGGGTCCTGGGATCAAGCCCTGCATCAGGCTCCCTGCTAAGTGGGAAGCCTGCTTCTCCCTCTCCTGCTCCCCCTGATTGTGCTCACTCCCTCTGTCAAATAAAATCTTAAAAAATAAAAAAAAGTATAAGTGATATATGGCATTATATAGGTTTCAGGTGTACAATATAATGATTCAATATTTGAGTACATTGTGAAAGGATCACCAAAATAAGTCTAGTTAATATCTAACACCTTACATAGTTACAAGAATTTTTTTATTGTGTGAAAACTTTTAAGATCTACTCTTTTAGCAACTTTCACATATGCAATACAGTACTGTTAACTATAGTCACCATGCTGTACATTACATCCCTAGGACTTAAAACCAGAAGTTTGTACCTTTTGACTACCTTCACCTATTTCTCTCATCCTCTACCCTACCCTCTGCCTCTGGCAACTACCAGTCTGTTCTCTTTATCTATGAGCTTGGTATTTTAGGGTGGCGTTTGTCTATTTTTTTTTTTTAGATTTCACATATAAGTGAAATCATACAGTACTTCTCTTTCACAGACTTATTTCACTTAGCATAATGCCCTCAAGGTCCATCCGTGTTGTCACAAATGGCAAGATTTCATTTTTTTTTTTTTTTTTTTTTGACAGAGAGAGATAGTGAGAGCAGGAACACAAGCAGGGGGAGTGGGAGAGGGAGAAACAGGCTTCCCACGGAGCAGGGAGCCCAATGCAGGGCTCGATCCCAGGACCCTGGGATCATGACCTGAGCCGAAGGCAGACGCTTAACGACTAAGCCACCCAGGCGCCCCAAGATTTCATTCTTTCTTATGGCTGAATAATATCCCATTGTATGTATGTATACATTCATTCACACACACACACACACACATTTTCTTTACCTATTCATCTATCAATGGGACACTTAGGTTGCATCCATATCTTGGCTATTGTAAATAATGCTGCCACAAACATGGGGTTACATATATCTAAGTTAGTGTTTTTGTTTTCTTCAGATAAATACCAAGAAGTGGTATTGCTGGATCATATGGCATTTCTATTTTTACTGAGGAACCTCCATACTATTTTCCATACTGGCTCTACCAATTTACATTCCAATCAACAATGCATAAGTGTTTCCTTTTCTCTCCATCCTTGCCAACACTTGTTATTCCTTATCTTTTCAATAATAGCCATTCTAACAGGTGTGACGTGACACCTTATTGTGGCTTTGATTTGCATTTCCCTAATCACTGAAGATCACTACTCACTGAATATCACTTTATCTTTTTATGTATCTGTTGGCCATATGTATGTCTTTTTTGGAAAAATGTCTATTCAGATCTCCTGCCCATTTTTAAAATTGGATATTGTGGGGTTTTATGCTATTGAGTTTTATGAGTTCTTTATATATTTTGGATATTAATTCCTTATCAGGTATGTGATTTGCAGATATTTTCTCCCCTGTAGTAGACTGCTTTTTCATTTTGTTGGTTTCCTTTGCTATGCAGAAGCTTTTTAGTTTTAGGTAGTCTCACTTGTTTGTTTTTAATTTTGTTGCTTTTGTATCATAGGTTTTTAAACAACAAATTCAAATTTCATTAATAATACAATGATTCAGGTTATTTCTTATTGAGTAAATATTCGTAGTTTGTGTCTTTCAAAAAAAGTACCCATTTACCTAACACACTTACTGAAGAGACTTTCTTTTTTCCATTGGATATTCTTTCCTGCTTTGTTGAAGATAGTTGACCATATAGTTGTGGGTCCATTGGAGAATTCATGGACTTTGAGTATTTGTAGTATTCCTTTAGTGTCCCTTTCAAGGTCTGTCAGGTGAGTGAGACCCTGTCTTTCAACTCCAAATATGGCAATTTGTGTTTTGTCTCCTTTTCTCATGGTCAGACCATCCAGAGGTTTAACAATTTTATTGATCTTTTCAAAGGACTAGTTTTGATTCACTGATTTTCTCCATTATTTGTTTGTTTTCAATTTTATTGAATTCTGCTGTAGTCTTTAATATCCATTTCTTTTTATTTGCTTTGGGTTTAATTTGCTCCTTTTCTCCCATAGTTTCTTAAGTGGAAGTCAGTACTGATTTGAGCTTTTTCTAATTACTTATAGCATTTTTAGTACTATGAATTTCCCTCTAAGTACTGAGTTAGCTGTCCCACATGTTATGATATGTTGCATTTCCATTCAAAATATTTTTTAATTTCCTGTGAGATTTCCTCTTTGACTCATGGGCTATTTAGAAGTATGTTGTTTAATTTCCAAGTATTTGAAGATGACCCAGATATCTTTCTGTTCTTGATTTCTAGCTTTATTCTGGAATGGTCTGAGAACACATTTTAAATGACTTCTATTGCTTTGAAATTACTAAAGTTTGTTTTATGGCCCAGAGTATGATCTATCTTGGTGAACGTTCATGTGTACTTGAGGAAGACACATATTTTGCTCTTGTTGAGTGGAGTGTTCTATAAAGATCATTAACATCTGAACACCAAAAAATTGAAATTAAACACTTGAATGTTGGCTGATAAATGTTTGTTAGGTCTTCTATAACCTTACTGACCTTTTGCCTCCTTTTTTCATCAATTACTGAGAGAGGAGCTTTAAAGCTCCCAATTATAAGTGTGCATCTATTTCTCCTTTCAGTTCTATCAGGTTTTGCTTCATTTGTTATTTACACCTACATTTTGGAACTGTCATGTCTTCTTAGAGAAGTGACCCCTTTATCATGACATAATGTCTCTTTTCATCCCTGATAATATTCCTTGTTTTGAAATCTACTTGTCTAATATTAAAATTGCTACTCTATCTTCCTTTTGGTTCATATATCTTTGATATATTTTTCTCTGTCATTTCCTCTCAATGCATCAATCTTTATATTTAAAATGGGTTTCTCGTAAACAGCATTTAGGAGATCTTTTATCCAATGTTGCTAAACATCTTTATCTTTTAACTGGTGTGTTTAGATCAACATTTAACATAATCATTAGTATAGCTGGATTAAAATCTATCATCTTAGCTGTTTTCTATTTGCTCCATTTGTTCCGTTTCTTTGTCCCCACATTTTCTGCTTTGGCTTGGCTTAATTGAGTACTTTTTATTATTCCATTTTTCTCTTGTACTGAATTATTATTTGTACCTCTTTAAAAAAATGTTAGTGGTTTCCCTAGGTTTTACAATATACTACACTGCTTTACTTGTACTAGAGTAAATTTATAATGATCCATTCCAAATTCCTCCCTCCCATCCTTTGTGCTATAGTTGTCATAACATCTCAGACAAGATGTGCTAGTCATTGCAAATGTTATTTTTCTTCCTCCTTTGCAAAGAACTTACTGTGATATATAGCAATTTGTTCAATTTCTGAACTACCATGTATTATTACCTCCTAAAATGAGCTCCAATACAGTTAAAATACACATAACAATTTAGGCATCGCCACCACCACCATCACCATCTATGCCTGCCTGAATCCAAATTTTGCCTAATATCCAAAAATCATTGAGAGCCCTACCCCTGGCTACATTTACACAGCAATTCTCTAGATAGCCTGAGCTAACTTGCACACTGGGGATTTGGCTCCATGGTGGTAACTGAGTATTTTATTTCCACCACCACCCCAACTTTTCCCCAGTCTTCACTCCATACTTTCATGTGTCTGTGGATTCCATTTGGCAACAAATGTTTAAATCACATGCAGGATGTGCCATTTATAATTATGTGTCTTTCTTTAAAAGTAGAGAGCATTTGTCAACTACACTCACATTTAAAAAATTTTTTTAAAAAAAGCTAAGAAAAGAAAAAAAAAAGAGCACTTGTTCCCTTTAAAAGCCACTGTATATCATTTCCCCACCACCTGGAAACCCTGTCCTGATTACTGATCAGCTCCATCATTCACTAAACCAATTCCTTCTTGTCCTTAAAGAAGTCAAATTAAGAACTACTTTATCCCTTGACTGAGAGATCTCTCCCTCTCTGGATCTATTTTACTCCCATATTCAGGATGCTCAAAAAACACCAAGCAGGGTAAATACCAAAAATCCATACACAGGCATATCATACAGAAATTAAAGAAAACCAAAAGAAAAAAAAAGAGAAAGAGAGGGAGAGAGAAATGATCAAAGAAGCCAGAGAAAAAGAACAACTTATGGATACAGCCACAAGGATAAGAATTACAGCAGAATTCTCATCAGAAACCATATAAGCAAAACAAGAGTGGAGTGAAATATTTAAAGTATTAAAAGAAAATCCCACCAACCTAGAATTCACTAACCGAGGAAATTATCCTTCAAAAATGAAGGAAACTAATATTACACAGTATGTTAACTAACTGGAATTTAAATAAACGTCTTTAAAAAAAGTGAAGGAGAAATAGGGACACCTGGGTGGCTCAGTCGGTTAAGTGTCTGCCTTCTTTAGGCAGAAGAAAAATGATATAGGTCAGAAACTTGGACCTACATAAAGAAAAGCAGCACATCACAGAAGAAATAATGAAGGTAAAATAAAATCTTCTGGCTCTTTCATTCTTAATTTATCTAAAAGATAATGTTTATTGGGGGGCCTGGGTGGCTCAGTTGGTTAAGCATCTGACTTTGGCTCAGGTCATTATCTCAGGGTCCTGAGACTGAGCTCAGTGGGGAGTCTGCTTCTTCCTCTCCCTCTGCCCCTCCCCCTGCTCATGCACTCTCTCCATAATAAATAAATAAAACTTTTAACTAAATAAATATAAAAGATGTTTATTTAAAGAAATAATTGTACTAGGTGATTAGGTGCTTATATGCATTAGGTGATTATAGCACATGCATGAGTGAAATGACGACAGGAATGTCACAGGAATGAGAAGGTGGACTTGGGAATACAGTCAACCCTTGAACAACACAGGTTTGAACTGTGTAGGTCTATTTATATAGGGATATTTTTCAATAAATGTTTTCAATAAATATTTTTCAGTACTGTACTGTAAATGTATTTTCTCTTCCTCATGATTTTCTTAACCTTTTCTCCAGCTTACTTTACTGTAAGAATAGTGTATAATACAGATAACTTAAAAAAAAAATGTGTTGGAGCGCCTGGGTGGCTCAGTCGTTAAGCGTCTGCCTTCGGCTCAGGTCATGATCCCAGGGTCCTGGGATCAAGCCCCGCATCAGGCTCCCTGCTCTGCGGGAAGCCTGCTTCTCCCTCTGCCACTCCCCCTGCTTGTGTTCCCTCTCTCGCTGTGTCTCTCTCTGTCAAATAAATAAATAAAATCTTAAAAAAAAAAAATGTGTTAATCAACAGTTTGTGTTGTCAGTAAGGCTTCTGGTCAATAGTAGGCTATTAGTAGTTAAGTTTTGGGGGAGTCAAAAATTATAGGTGGATTTTTGACTGCTCAGGGCTTGACACCCCTAACTCCCACGTTGTTTAAGGGTCAACTGTACTCTGTTATAAAGTTCCCTGCACTATATCCAAAGTACTATAGCATTTTGAAAGTGAACTTGGATTAGTTAAAAATATATATTGTAAACTCTAGAGTAACACCAATTTTCTTCTTAAAAGGATAAATGATATAGTAAAACAGGAGGCAAAATGGAAACATACAAAATGCTCAGTGAAAAACAGAAGTCAAAGGAAGGGAAAAAAAGAAATAGCAAATGGAGCAAACAGAAAACAGTTACAAAGATGGTTGATATTAATGCAACTATATAAATAATCATATTAAGTCTAAATGGTCTAAACACACCAATGAAAAAACAGATTGTTAAGTGGATAAAAACACCAAGAACCTGGGGTGCCTAGGTGGCTCAGTCAGTTAAGTGTCCGACTCTTGAGCTCAGCTCAGGTCTAGATCTCAGGGTCGTGAGTTCAAGCCCCATGTAGGGCTCCAATCTGGGCGTGGAGCCTACTTACACCAAGACCCAACTATATGTGCCTACAAGAAACACATTTTAAATAGAAACATTCAGACAGGTGAAAAGTAAAGGAATAGGAGTGACATCAGCAAAAATGTAAGAGTAGGAAACTCTAGGCTTCCATGTCTGCCCAGAAACTGAAAGAGCTGGCAAAACCTGTCAGAATCAACCTTACAGTAACTCTGGAAAAGAGTCAAAGGTTACAAAGTAAATGCTTAAACAGGAGAGGTGAATTAAACACAGTAGGAGATCTGTGTGGCATTTTAACTAACCTATTCACAATCACAAAAGCAAGAAAAACACTAAGGTACTAGGAATATTGCAAACAAAAGCTGTGTAAGAGCCTAATCAAGAAAATTTATTCAATTTATTGATGTTCATAAAAGTAGTGTTAATAATATCATGCTTAAAAATAGAAGTGAGCATGATAAAGATAACACTTTTCCCAATATTATCTATAAAATTAATATAATTCCAATAACAATTCAAAAAATGTTTTTTATTCAACTTGTCAAGCCAATCTTCAAATTTAAGATGAGCTGAGAACAGTGAGATTAAAAAAACATGGAAATTGTAAGCTAAAATTTATCTAAGAGGGATGGCATGAATATACACACATTAAGCATATTT
The DNA here is from genome assembly GCF_964656455.1 of Halichoerus grypus. Classification (NCBI taxonomy): domain Eukaryota; kingdom Metazoa; phylum Chordata; class Mammalia; order Carnivora; family Phocidae; genus Halichoerus; species Halichoerus grypus. The sequence continues at coordinate 46,303,794 of NC_135726.1, read as the reverse complement.
GCTCATATTAAAAAATGAAATGTGACACTAAAACATTTTTAAAAGTTACTAAAAAAAAAAAAAGAGTAGAGAGAAACAAGATGGTAGAGGCAAAATAGAATATAAAAAAGACTCCTTGACCTTTTCTGACAATGTTATGAAACTAGAAGTTGACCACAAGAAAAAATCTTGAAAGACCACAAATACATGGAGGTTAAACATGCTACTAAACAATGAATGGGTCGGGGTGCCTGGGTGGCTCAGTCGGTTAAGCATCTACCTTCGGCTCAGGTCATGATCCCAGGGTCCTGGGATTGAGCCCCGTGTCGGGCTCCCTGCTCAGTGCAGAGTCGGCTTCTCCCTCTCCCTCTGCCCCTCCCCCACTTGTGCTCACGCACACAGATAAATAAAATCTTCAAAAAACAAAACAATGAATGGGTCAACAAGGAAATCAAAGAAGAAATTAAAAAAAAATACTTGGAAACAAACGAAAATAAAAACACAACGGTTCAAAACCTCTGGGATGCAGCAAAAGCAGTCCTACGAGGGAAGTATACAGCAATACAGGCCTACCTTAAGAAGCAAGAAAGCAGAGGGCGCCTGAGTGGCTCAGTTGGTTAAGCGACTGCCTTTGGCTCAGGTCATGATCCTGGACTCCCAGGATCGAGTCCCGCAGCAGGCTCCTGCTTCTCCCTCTGACCCTCCCCCCTCTCATGCTTTCTCGCTCTCAAATAAATAAATAAATAAAATCTTAAAAAAAAAAGGCAAGAAAGCAGAACACCACGAAGCCTAAAGCCAGCAGAAGGAAGGAAATAATAAAGAGTAGAGCAGAAATAAATGACACAGACACTAAAAAAACAATAGAACAGATCAATGAAACCAGGAGCTGGTTCTTTGAAAAAATTAATAAAATTGATAAACCTCTTGCCAGAATTATTGAGAAAAGAAGAGAAAGGACTCAAATAAATAAAATCACAATGAGAGAGGAGAAATAACAACCAATACCATAGAAATAAAAACATGGATGGATAGATGAGCAAATAAAACATACAAAAATAAAACCAAAGTAAAAACCGGGTAATTCTAAATTTTTAGAATTGGAAATAGCAATATGAACTCATTAAGTTAAGAATATATTTCCTGCTACAAAATTAATGAACACTGAAAACATGCCAAGTGAAGGAAGCCAGTCACAAAAGATGACATATTGTATGATTTCATTTATATGAAATGTCTAGAATAGGCAAATTTATAGAGACAGAAAGCTGATTAGTGGTTGATTAAACTGGGAAGAGGGAGGGGAACAGGACACTGACTGCTAATGGGTATTTCTTTTAGTAGGGACAAAAGTGCTCTAAAATTACATTATGGTAATGGGTGTACCTGTGAATTTTTTAAAGAAAACACTGAATTATACACCTTAGATGGATAAAATATATCAAGCTGTTAAAAAATAAAAAGGGGGTGCCTGGGTGGCTCAGTCGGTTGAGCATCCGACTTTGATTTCAGCTCAGGTCATGATCTCAGGGTGGTGGGATCAAGCCCCGAGTCAGGCTCTGTGCTCGGCACGAAGTCTGTTTGTCCCTCTCCCTGTGCTCCTCCCCCCACACTCTCTCTCTCTAAAGTAAATAAATAAAATCTTTTAAAAATTAAAAAAAATTAAAAGAATGTATTTCCTAGCTCTGTCCACCAAGAAAAAAAAGTTAGAAACAATGACCGTGCCAGTAACAATAAGCCTGTAACTGTGGTTTCAAAATATCATTTCCCAATAAAAGGAATCAGGGCACCATAAAGAAATGCTTGATTCCATGCCTAGGGCAGGAAATGTTCAAAATGATCTTGGAATAACCTTTCATACCAGAAATGTAGAACACTATCAAAGACTTCTGGAGATGTGTTGGAAAGACTTATAAACCATCTCAAAGAGATAACCAAAGATGGGAAAATTTGAGCTTCACAAAGAAAATAACCACAATGGCTTGAATCATACCAAATATGTTAAAATCTATGCATATATAACAGTAAAATAATAACTCACTGGAAAATGCTAAGGAACCAATTCAATAGCCTGAAACCTATAAAGGGAAAGAATCAATTTATTCTGCTTTTCCTGTAAAAACTTTCCTCAAGGCAACCAAGGAATTGATGACAGAAATTTTTTCTTTAAAAAATATTCCAGCCAGTAAATGAAGGGATATAAAACTCGAATACCATCATTTTGTAACCCCTACTGAAATATAGCTAATAATCTTCCATGTTTTCTTAAACTGGTATGGTGGTAAAAAGAAGGATTGTTCTATTTTGAAAACATTTGACAACTAAAGGGAAAAATATCCTCCTCTCTGCCTTACTTCCTCTAGTATTTCAACCGAACAGTTCTCCAACCCCATCAGAAACTTCCATTCCTTCGTTCTACCAATTTTCCACTGTCCCTCACCTTCCTGTCCTGACTTTTCTACCTACCTGGCCTAAAATTCACAATCAATTTAATTAATTCCTGCCAACTTAGACACTCTTGCCTCTCACATTGTTCCTAATTAGTTCACGAAACAAACACTCTGATTAAATCCAACTCCATCTACCCCTCCATTTCCCTCCCCTCTTCCATTTAAAGAAAAACCTGAGTTGTCTATACTTGGTATCTCCCTTTTTTTCCTCCATTTCTCTCTTTAGCCCCATACTCCGCTGAAACTGCTCTTCAGGATCACCAATGACTTTCATGTTGCTAATGTCAACATTCCTTTCTCAGTCCCCATTTTACTTGGCCTATCAGCAGCACTGACACAGTTCTTATTAACACACATTTTTCCTTTGGTTTCCAGTATATCAAACTCACCTCGCTTCCCTCCAACCATTCAAGCTAGTTCCTTTCAGTCCTTTTTGCTGGTTCCTCTCATTTCCCAGACTTTGTTGGAGTGACCCAGAGGTAAGTCCTTCACCTCTACCTTCTTCTACCTACCCTACCCTCTAACTGATTTCATTCAGTCCATTCACTTTAAATATCATCTATATACTGACAATTCCCAAATTTATGTCTTCAGCCTAGATCTTAGATCCTTCTTTTGAACTTCAGACTTGTATATCCCACTGCCAACTTAATATCTCTACTTGAATGTCTAGTGGACATCTCATGCTTCATATACCAAATTCCAAACTGAAATCTATCTCCCTATGCCCCAAGTCAGTTTTTCCTACTTTCGTTCCTTTCTCAGTTAATGATAACTCCATTCTTGAAGTTGCTCAGATTAAAAAATATTGTGTCATCTTGTCACACATTCCACATCAGATTTCCATCAGCAAATTGTATCATCTCTATCTTTAAATTATATCTAATGCATGATGACTTCTCACCATTTTTACTACTCTAGTCCAAGTCATTGACATCTTTTCCCTAGATTACTGTAATTATTGTGTTGTATTCCTAACTGGTCTCTCTGCTTCTGCCCTTGCCCCTCACCCCATCCTTCCTCCTGTAGTACTCTTATCAGAGCAGCCAAAGTGATCCACTTATCATAAGCAAATAATATCACTCCCATAATCAAAACTCTCCAACAGCTTCCCATCTCATTCACAGTAAAAGCCAAAATCATAATATAGCCTATCCAGATCCAACCTGATCTGCCCTCCTTCCCTCCATTTACCCTCTCTCATTTCACTAGTCTTCATCTCATTTGCTCTATTTCAGTCACACCAACCTCTTTGCTGTTAACAGGTATGTTCCCACCTCAGGACTTTTGTAACTGTTGTTCACGCTGCCTGGAATAACCTTTCCTCAATTATATGCATGAACAGCTCCTTTACTTCCTTCAAATCTTTATTATTACCTTTTCAGGATGCCTTCCCTGGCTACCCCATCTAAACTCTTAATTCCCTTCTCTAACTCTATATGTCCTTATATGTTATATTTAACTCACTTACCTCATTTATTATCTGGCCCACAACAATGTAAGTACCATGACAGCAGAGTTTCTCTTTTGCTCAATGCTATATCTGAAGCATCTAGAATTGTTCCTGTCACACAGACAGCATTCAATAAATGGTGTGTTGATGAATAAATGAATACTTGAAGAACCTAGAAAATAAATTTGAAAACAGAATACTGCTTTAGAAAAATATTTTAGAAAATACATAAGTCACACAAAAAGATTTTTTTTTTTTTTTTAAAGATTTTATTTATTTATTTGACACAGAGAGAGAGAGAGCGAGAGAGGGAACACAAGCAGGGGGAGTGGCAGAGGGAGAAGCAGGCTTCCCGCGGAACAGGGAGCCCGATGCGGGGCTCGATCCCAGGACCCTGGGATCATGACCTGAGCCGAAGGCAGATGCTTAACGACTGAGCCACCCAGGCGCCCCCACACACAAAGATTTTTAAAATGCTTGACCAGTAGTAACCAAACAACTGCAAATTAATTTTACATCTATGAAGTTAGCAAAGATTACTAATAGATAACCATTGTTATCAAGGGTGTATGAATACAGGCAATCTTATACAATGCCAATAATAGTGTAAATTAGGGGCGCCTGGGTGGCTCAGTCGTTAAGTGTCTGCCTTCGGCTCAGGTCATGACCTCAGGGTCCTGGGATCGAGCCCCGCATCGGGCTCCCTGCTCGGCGGAGAGCCTGCTTCTCCCTCTCCCACTCCCCCTGCTTGTGTTCCCTCTCTCGCTGTCTCTCTGTCAAATAAATAAATAAAATCTTTAAAAAAAAAAAAATAATAATAGTGTAAATTATTTGAACCTTACAGGAGAATAATTGGATATTAATATATGAATGCATGTGTATGTATTCGCAGAGGGGGGAAAGATGGAAAGTGAATTTTGATAGTTGCTGGCAGACTTATGAATGATTTTTGTTTTCTTTGAGCTTTTCTGTGTTTTGCGATTTGGGGCGGGCAGTCGGGGGCAAGGAGCAAGAAGTTAGTACGCACACAAAACAACGTAGCTAATACACAAAAATAAAATTTAAGACAAATAAATAGTACAAGTGTTGGGGGCATTGATGGCTCTCATAAAAACGTATTTCCAATGACCATAAAGCAAAGCAAAGAAGCCCAGATACAAACAGTCGCACAAATCTACACCCGCAACCGTGCTCTACCTCTCATCCACGGAGTTTCTCATGCACTCACGAACCCCCATCACGCACGTTCGCATCCACGTTCATAATGAAACATAAAAGGAAAAGCACATCCACAAAATGCGCTCACACACACGTTCTCACGGCCACACTCAGTCACAGACAAATGTCTGGCAAACGGTCATATCACTCCCCACACTCACAGTCCTTCACGCGCCACTCCCACGGCCTCCGGGAACCAGCCGCGCCGGCACAGCCCTGCCGGCATCCTCCTCCAACAACACAGGCACGGGGTCCGCAGGCCCCTACTCCCAACCAGCACAAAGGGTCCCAGACACGGAGCTGGCGGCCTCCCGAAGACTCACCACGCAGCCCGCGGACACAGGCCCAATTCCACAGCTCAACGCCGCCCAAGTGGCCCCGCCGGTGCGGACCGAGTCAGAGACGCCTCTAAGGTCAACGCCGGCTGCGGCTGAGGGCAGCACGAGCCTCGGTCCGTTAGACGCCGGACAACACTTCCCAGAGGCCCCTGCGGCTCAAGGGGGCGGGTCGGCTTTTCTGCCGGCGAGTAGCCGGAATAATCTACCGCTGCGGTTAAGGACGCCCAGGTCTGCCGAGGAGGTTCAGCTGAGTTTTGCTGCAGCTGCTTCGCTTGAGCCCGGCACTCCACTCGGAGCCCGGGAGTGCAACTTGGTGCTGAGAAGAATCTGGAAATGTTCGCAACTTTCAGGCTACGGACTACATTTCCCAGAGGCCTTCACGGCCAAGTCACTTTTCTGCGAAAAGTCTTTCTCCTTGTGGTTGGCTGGGTCTCCTGTTCCCGGGTTATGGTGCCTGATCCGTGAAGGAAGCACCGCTGAGTCGGTTTGGTTCCGTCTGGTCCAGGCCCCACCTGGACTTCAGGGGGGTGAAGGTGTGGGAAAAAAATCAGGGGCCTGTGGCCGGACCAGCTTGAGCCTCAAGCTTCTGGCGGCAGTCAGAAAAGAGAGGCGTGGCGTTGTGTGACCGTGTACGGGAGATACTGGCCGTGGAGCTTGGGGTCGGGTGTCTAAGGAGTGGAGAGACTCTGAGGTCCAGGGACTTTGGGGGTCGTGCGAATTTGCGACCATTTGTGTGACCATGGTCGCGTTGTATGTTCTTGTGACCGTTTGATTCCGACCCTGCAGTTTTTTCAGAGACAGTGTGCTTGTGTTAATTCTTTGTGTTTCTGCTTTTCTGACTGGCCCCTGTTACAATATTGAAACTTAAAGGTTACCCCGATAAACCACAGCCACCAAGATAATAAATGGGAGGAATCTTAGAGGTTTGTGAATCCATATTACTGAAACACCCAAGCTTTTAAATTCTGTGTTAGTCCACATTCGGTGTGTGTCACATGGACAAAGGTGATACTGGTAATTTAGAAAGATATTGTTGAAGAGGGCGAAGACATTGAGCCATCAAATGGAATTCTAAGTAGCCGCAACATCGGGAGTGAAAAGTGTATGGGACAAAGCAGAGAAAGAACCAGGAGCAAAAACCTAAAAATCTAGCAAACCAGACTAGATGTCACTTCTGCCCTAAAGATCTCATTCTTTTTTTCAGCATTTCATGTGGGTTCGGCTCTGACTTCAGAAAAATTAAAAAACAGTTGACAATGAGAGTTGAAAACTCTGCAATAATTTTGCAGTAGAGACTAAAATGGAGAAAATGTCTATGTAAACACTAGCCCAATGCTTTTCTGCCATGGTATGTTGGCAAAGAGAACAAAATGCCGCAGACTACAGCATGCTAAGTATCAGAAGCTTGTGGTTGTTGAAGGTATGGGAGAGGCTTCTGACTCAGAAGCTTACCATGAAGCTATATAAAAGCCATATGATGGGGCGCCTGGGTGGCTCAGTCGTTAAGCGTCTGCCCTTGGCTTAGGTCATGATCCCAGAGTCCTGGGATCAAGTCCCACATCAGGCTCCCCGCTCAGCGGGAAGCCTGCTTCTCCCTCTCCCACTCCCCCTGCTTGTGTTCCCTCTCTCACTGTGTCTTTCTCTGTCAAATAAATAAATAAAATCTTAAAAAAAAAAAAAAAGGCCATATGACTATGTTACCTCTAGGATGCAGAAGATAGTCTTTCACTAGATGATAAAGGGCATTTTTTCCGAGTAGTGTGAATCTGTGTCTGGGGAGGGACAAGAGACTCCCAGTCAAACACTACATAAGAGAGAACATGTCCTCCAAATAAGTTTTGCTTGTCTTTTGTCTCTACCAATAAATTTTTTTCTGTCTACTGAAAGAATTATTTTTGCTTATCATTTTGTTGAGATGATAAAAGAACAGTTAGTTGTTCTATGTCCCTCCAGCTTCCTGATTTTCTATAGTTGTAGATTTGTCTATTTCTCCCTTTATTTCTGTTAACTTTGCTTTACATATTTTGAAGCTCTCTTATGGATGATAGATATTTTGAGTTGTGATAACTTTTCTTATGGATCGATCCAACAGGGTGATTATGGAATTTACTCTTTATTTATAATAATTGCTTTTTTATCTTAGTCTATTTTGATATTACTATAGTTTCACCATCCTTCTTTGGGTTAGTGCATGGTTTATCTCTTTCTACTCTTTTGCTTTTAACTTGGTTTATTTTTAAGGTGTGTCTGTTATTAAACAGCATTATTTTAAAAATAATGACAATCTTACTCTTTAATTTGACATATTTAGTGAATTTACATTTAATGTATTTGGGTTTTGGTCTACTACTTTAGAATTTATTTTATTTTTGGCCTGGCTTTTTTAAAATTTCAATTTTTTATTTGAGATAATTCTAGATTTGCATGCAGTTGTAAGAAATAATTCAGAGATCCCATGTGCCCTTTATCCAGTTTCTCCCAGTGGTAACATCTTTCAAAATTATATATAATATCACAACCTGGATATTGACATTGATACGGTCAAGATTTAGAATATTTTCATCATCATGAAGATACTCCATGTGTACTTTTGTAGCCACACCCACTTCCTTTCTGCCCACAGCCGCCTCCTTAAGGCTGGGCAACCCTAATCTGTTCTCCCATCTCTGTAATTTTACCTTTCAAGAATATTAGATAAATGGAATGATAAAATATGTAATTTAAACATTGGTTTTTCATGGAGTTTAGTTCCCTGGAGATTCAGATATGTTGTTACATGTTTAAGTAATTCATTCCTTTTTATTGCTGAGTAGTACTCCATGTGGATATACTACACTTTCTTTCGTCAATCACTTATTGAATGACATGTATTGTTTCCAACTTTTGGCCATTATAACTAAAGCTGCTATACACATTCATGTACAATTTTTTGTGTGAATATAAATTTTCATTTCTTTTAGGTAAACACCTAGGAAAGGTTTTAGAAGGAATTTGTCAATTTATACCAAAAACAGAAATGAAAAAAAAAAACCTATCTGAGATATTGAGATTGTGTTGAAAATACAGATGAATTTGGGAGGAATTGACATCTTTAAAATGGTGAATCTTGTGACCCATGAACACAGTATATATCTCCATTTATTTAGATCTTCTTTCTCTCAGGAATATTATGTAGTTTTTTACATAAAGGTAATGAAATCTTTTGTCAGATTTACCCCTATTTCAGAGTTTTTGATGCTATTGTAAATGGCATTTTAAAAAATTTCGATTTCCAATTGTTCCTTGCCAGCATATAGAAATACAATTGGTTTTTGTATGTTGATCTTATAGCCTATTACTTTGCTAAAGTCATTTAGTGTTTCTACTAGAATTTTGGAGATTCCATTGGATTTTCTACATAGGTGATCTTGTCACCTGTGAAAAAAGACATCGGTACCTATTCCTATCTGTTGCGAATAGTGATACCCATTTCTTTTCCAATCTGCAGGTACTACCCGCAAAATTTGGTTGGGATGTTAAGACTGATGAACACACACACACACACACACACCCCCCAAGCGGGTTATGAAAAGTTTTATTACTGACATAATGAAGCTTCCTAGAAAAGCAGGGCAGGCTTCCCAAGAAAGTCTGTAAGTGGTTTGCAAAAGCAAGGAACTGAAATTGGCAGGGAGTTTTTTTTTTTTTTTTAAGATTTTATTTATTTATTTGAGAGAGAGAGAATGAGAGAGAACACATGAGAGGGGGGAGGGTCAGAGGGAGAAGCAGACTCCCTGCCGAGCAGGGAGCCCGATGCGGGACTCGATCCAGGGACTGCAGGATCATGACCTGAGCCGAAGGCAGTCGCTTAACCAACTGAGCCACCCAGGCGCCCTGGCAGGGAGTTTTTATGGCAGAGGCTTGTGTGGTTTAAATCTCCTGCAAGTGCCAAAGGAGGGAGCACCTGAGCTTGTGGGGCACAAGAGAAAGGAGGAGTGAGGCTTAAAAGCCAGGAGTTTCTGCCACTTCTGGGGCTGCTTGCATGTTCCTTCAGTGCACACCTGGTGAAGCAGCAGCTGAGGAGACTCAAGACCTCACCGCAGCTGGCAAACAGCGCATCGAAGGAGTCAAGACCAAGAACAATGATCATATTCATTTGAGGTGGGAGAACAGGATGGTCCCGTGGGTGCAATTTTAAGATTAAGAGGGCATACAATACTTAATAAACGAATGAAAGCCTATTGTGAACAATAGGGTTTGTTAACGAGATGAATTAGGTTCTGATTTGACAGGCAGCCAATCAGTGAAACAGACTCATCTGCACAGTTGGAAATGGAGGATTAAAACATAATTGATGTGTTCCAGCAGCAGACAGGGGATGCCTACTAAAAAAGGATCTGCTACGTTACTCCAGAACTCTGTTTCTCCAGACAAAGAAGACATTCTCAATTAGAAAAATGCAATCTGGTTCCACCACATCTTAACTACTACCGTATGGTTTTCTCTAGTCTTTCATCTTCCTCTTCCTTATTCCTTTATTGTACATAAAGGAACTGGTGTATGTGCATGAGCATATTGCTTTAAAAAAAAAACTAAATGGCTGATGGTATGTTTTGATTAACATCAAATGGAGATGGGATGGAGAAAAATACTGGTTCTGTGAAAATACCCCCTTTCCATTAGTGGTATACTCTTCAGCTTTTATCTTTATATTCTGTAAGTTATTTTGCTGTTTAACAAAAAACAGAACAACAAAAATCCTTGTATACCTTGTTTGGATAATTTTAATGTTTTTTCATTTATCATTGTTAAACCAAGGATAATTTTATAACTTCTTTGTACATAGCTGTTACATGTAAGGCAATCTGTCTTTAAGTTAGGATAAATTACTCTAAAAGAAATGAATCCTAGATAGTTTTCCCTTTGTGTCAAGTGTCTTGTTTAAAAAAAAAAAAATTATGGGTTTTTTTTTTTTAAGAGCTATGAGCAAACATCAAAAAATGGAATTAGACTCTTCATTACATTATCAAATCTGTATGCTGTTTATTTCTTTTCCTGATTTCACTGGCAAAAACTTTAAATACAAGATTGAATAGAAGTGGGGATAGCTTTGTCATGTACCTGATCTTAGAGGGAAAGTATTCAGTGTTGTTCTATTAGGTGAAATGGTAGCTAAAAGGCTTTTGCTAGATGGCCTTCATTTAGTTAAGAAGGTTTTTTTCTTAGGGTGCCTGGGTGGCTCAGTCATTAAGTGTCTGCCTTTGGCCCAGATCATGATCCCAGAGTCCTGGGATCGAGTCCTGCATAGGGCTCCCTGTTCGGCAGGAAGCCTGCTTCTCCCTCTCCCACTCCCCCTGCTGGTGTTCCTGTTCTCACTATCTCTCTCCCTGTCAAATAAATAAATAAAATCTTAAAAAAAAAAAAAAAAAGGTTTTTTTCTTTTTCTGATAAGTATTTATCAAGAATGGATGTTGATTTTTGTCAAATGCTTTTTCTGCATCTATTGAGATGTTAATATTGACTTTCTCCTTTAGTTCATTAATATGGTGAATTACACTGGGCTTCAAATCTTAAACCAATCTTAGGTTCCTGGGGTAGACACCACCTGGCCATTGTGCATTATCACTTTTATATATTGTTGGATTCAATTTGCTAAAGTTTTATTAATAGGTTCATGAGGGATGTTGGTCTGTAGTTTGGGGGGGGTGGGGCGCTAATATTTTTGTCTAGATAACTCCTAGAGTGAGCTGGGAAGATTTTTCCATCTTTTTGGTATCCTGAAAGAGTATATATAGAATTATCATTTTTTTTCCTTAAATGCTTAAGAGAATTTTAAATGTTTACTAGAAATTAAAATGAAATAGAAATGTGTAATCGAATTTACCAGTGAAGCTATCTGGGACTGGTATTTTTTTTTTTTTTTTGGAGGAAGGTTTTTAATTACAAATGCAATTTATTTAAATACATATAAGGTTTTTCAGGTTAACTGCTTTCTTTAGTAAGGTTTAATAGTTTGTGTCTGTCAAGAAATCTTTCTATTTCGGGGCACCTGGGTGGCTCAGTTGTTAAGCGGCTGCCTTCAGCTCAGATCATGAGGTCCTGGAATCGAACCCTGCACTGGGCTCCATGCTCGGCAGGAAGCCTGCTTCTCCCTCTCCCCCTCCCCCTGCTTGTGTTCCCTCTCTCGCTCTGTCTGTCAAATAAATAAAATCTTTAAAAAAAAAAAAAAGAAATCTTTCTATTTCATCTAAGTTGTTTATTGGATTAAAGTTGCTATGATATACTATGTTGTCCTTTTAATATTTGTAGAATCTGTAGTGATGTCACCTCTCTCATTCCTGGTATGCATAGTTTATTTCCCTTTCTTTCCTGATCAGTCTGGCTAGTTTTATCATATTTATTAATCTCAAAGAATTACCTTTTAGTTCCACCGATTTATCTTTATTTTTCAGTTTTCTATTTCATTGATTTCTGCTCTGATATTTATTATTTCCTTTGTTTTTTACTTACATTATGTTTAATTTTCCTTTTCCTAGTATGTTAAAGTGGAAAATGAAGTCTTAGATTTGAGACTTTGATTTCTTCTTTGCTAACATAGTATTTGATTCTATAAATTTCCCCCTGAATACTGCTTCAGTGGCATCCCATAATTTTTATATGTTTTGATTTTCTTTTGGGTCAAAATACTTTCTAATTTCTTTTTGATTTCTTCTTTAATCCATGGGTTATTTAAAAATGTATATGTTTCCACATGTTAGAGAATTAACCACATATTTTTTAGCTATTGATTTCTTTTTTTAAAGAAAGATTTTTTATTTATTCATCCGAGAGAGACAGAGCGAGCGAGCGAGCGCATGAGCAGGGGGGAGGGTCAGAGGGAGAGGGAGAGGCACACTCCCCGCTAAGCAGAGAGTCCGACGTGGGGCAGACTCCCAGGACCCTGAGATCATGACCTGAGCCTAAGGCAGATGCTTAACCAACTGAGCCACCGAGGCGCCCCTCAGCTATTGATTTCTAATTCAGTTTCATTTTGGAAAGAAGTTTGTTTTGTGGTTCAGAATATATTCTATCTTTGTAAATGCCCCATGTGCACTTGAAAAACAGGATTTTTTTTTTTTTTTTTTTTTGCTGTTGTTGGTTGTAGTGCTCTGTAAATATCAATTAGCTCAAATGACAGTGTTTTTCAAATCTTCTATGTTTTAGCTTATTTTCTCAGTCTACTTCTTCTAGCAATTACTGAGAGTGGTATTGGAATCTCTGACTTACCATTGTGGATTTATCTCTTCCTTCCAGTTTAATCAGTTGTTGTTTCATGTATTTTGATGGGTGCATAAACATTTATGATTGTTATTTTCTCTTGATTAACTGACCTTCATTATTATAGAATGATCTTCTTTATCCCTATATTTTTTGTTCTGAAATCTACTTTGTAGATATTAATACAACTACTCCAGTTTTTTTTAACAGCTTTATTGAGATATAACTCACATGTCATACAATTCACCCTTTAAAGTGTACAATTCAATTTTTGGTATGTTAAATTATTAAATTTTGTATTACTATAAAATGTATAACAGAATTTGCCATTTTAACAATTTTTAAGTGTGCAATTAAGTGCATTCACAATGTTGTACAATAACCGACATTGTCTATTTCCAAAATTTTTATCACCTGAAATGGAAACTCTGTAATCACTAAGCATAGTAGGCAATCAACTCTCAATTCCTCCCTCCCCACAGCCCCTGGTAACCTCTATTTTCTTCCTCTATGAATTTGCCTAATCCAAATATTTCATATAAACAGAATGCAATATTTGTCCTTTTGTGTATGGTTTATTTCACTTTGCATAATTGTTTCAAGGTTCATCCATACAGTAGCATGTTATCACATCTTTATTCCTTTTTATGGCTGAGTAGCATTCCATTGTATGTACATACCACATTTTGTTTATCCATTCGTCTTTTGATGGACACTTGGGTTGTTTCCACCTTTTGGCTATTTTGAATAATGCTATAATGAACACTGGAATACAAGTATCTGGGGTGCCTGGGTGGCTCAGTCATTAAGCATCTGCCTTTGGCTCAGGTCATGATCCCAGGGTCCTGGGATCGAGCCCCACATTGGGCTCCCTGCTCAGCGGGAAGCCTGCTTCTCCCTCTATCCCTGCCCCTCCCCCTGCTTGTGTTCCCTCTCTCTCTGTGTCTCTCTCTGTCAAATAAATAAATAAAATCTTTAAAAAAAAAAAAAGGAATACAAGTATCTGTTCAAGTCCCTGCTTTCAATTCCTCTGGGAGTGGACTAGCTGGGTCATACGGTAAATCTATGCTAAGCTTTTGAAGAATTGCCAAACTCTTTTCTATAACAAGTTGCAGCATTTTATATTCTCACCATCATCGTACAAAGGTTTCAAGTTCTACATGTCCTCATCAACATTTGTTATTTTGATAATACTGATCCTAGTAGGTATAAAGTGTTATCTCATAGTTTTATATGCATTTGCTTAACTAATAATATTGAGCATCTTTGTATGTGTTTATTGGCCATTTTTATCTTCTTTAGAGAAATATATATTCAAGTGTTTGGTCATCTTTTAATTGGGTTGTGTTCTTGTTGAGCTTTAGGAGTTCTTTATATATTAAACCCTTGTCAAATACATGATTTACAAATATTTTTACCCATTCTGTAGGCTGTCTTTCCACTTTCTTGATAATGTCCTTTCTTGTTAATATTTTTAATTTTGATGAAGTCCAGTATATCTATTTTTTCTTTGGTTGCTTGTGCTTTTGTTGTCATATCTAAGAATCCATTGCCAAATCCAAGGTCATTCAGCTTTCTCTACACAGCATTAGCATGGTGTATCTTTTTCCATCCTTGTACTTCTAACTATTGGTAGAGTTATATTAAATTTCTCATAGGCAGCATATGGTTGAGTCATGCTTTTTTATGCCATCTGAAACTCTGTGCCTCTTAATTGGATGTTCAGATAAATTATATTTAGTCTGATTATTGATATAAACCTTCCATCTGTTTTTTGTTCCCTTCTCTTCCTGACTTCTTCTGGATTGAGTGATTTATGATAATTTGATTCCATTCTATCTCCCTTGTTGGATTATCAGCTATAACTTTTTGTTAGGTTAGTGGTTGCTGTAGGGCTTAGAGTGTACATCTTTCATTTATTATAGTGTTTGTTCAAGTGATACTATATTACTTCACATAGAATGTAGGAACCTTACAGGTACCGGTGGTTCAGTCGGTTAAGCATCCGACTCTTGATTTTGGCTCAGGTCATGATCTCAGGGTTCTGAGATGGAGCCCCATATTGGGCTCTGCATGCAGCATGGAGTCTGCTTGTCCCTCTCCCTCTGTTCCTCCCCCCTGCTCTCTCTCTCTTTCAGATGAGTAAATAAAATCTTTTTTTTTTAAAGATTTTATTTATTTGACAGAGAGAGACACAGTTAGAGAGGGAACACAAGTAAAGGGAGAGGGAGAAGCAGGCTTCCCGCCAAGCAGGGAGCCCGATGCGGGGCTCGATCCCAGGACTCTGGGATCATGACCCGAGCTGAAGGCAGACGCTTAACGACTGAGCCACCCAGGCGCCCCTAAATAAATAAAATCTTAAAGAAAAAAAAGAATGTAGGAACCTTAGGATAGTTTATTTCCATTTACTTCTCCTGGCCTCTGTACTATTGTTATATGATTTGCATATACATCCAAAGCTACATTGTTTCTGTTTTTGTTTAAACAGTAATTTATCTTTTGGTGAGATTTAATTAACAAAAAAGTCTTACGTATTTACCCTGTAGTATCATCTCTAATGTTCTTCATTCTCTTGTGTAGATCCAGATTTCTATCTGTTATTCAATTATACAAATATTTAGCCTCTTGAGGTTGTCCTTCTGCTCAGTAGTATTCTATTAGCTATTTTTTGAAGTTTATTTTGTCTGTATCTATCCCAGCACTTTGAAGAGCATCTGGCACACAGTAGGTGCCTTCTAATCCCGATACCACAGAGAAAAATTTCACACACAACCACATCCATTAGACTAATGCTCAGGACCTGTCACACACACTATCCTATTACATTCCTACTCCACTCTCCACCAGTCAGTCCCTTTCTATTATAACACATTCTCACAGGTAACATCACAAATGTTACACAATAACACAATCTTACACATGGTCACAGAAAACCAGCATGCCCACCCTGACACCCAGAGTTTTACACAGAAACACACACAATGACAGAATCAAAGAGTCACATACCAACTCACAAAATTACAGTCATGTGACAGAACTTGTGGGGAGACAATAAATAAAAACTTAAAATATAAACACTATTGTTCTATGGGAGTATAGATCAGATCAAGGCGGCCAGAGAGGTGTGATCAGGGAAGGCCTTTTTGGGGATATGACATTTGTATCTGAAAGGAAAGAATAAGAGAACTTTGAAGATACCCAGCAGAAGAGCCATTTTAGGAAGGGGGGACACATTCACACCCATAATCACCAAATCACAAATACAAGAACCGTATGCAAAAGGTGACATTCTCCTCTCCGATCTTCAAGGTAACCCATTCCCGAACCAAAAACACCAGGGAGGGCGAGACTGGGTGGAAGTATAGTGCCCCTGCGCACTCTACTCTCTGCTGTCCCCGTCCTACACACTTTTTTCGGGTACCTCAGCTCAACGGCAGGAGCTCGCCCCTCACCCCATCTGTGTGGACGCGCACACACGAACCGCACCCCCCGCGGCTACTCGGCGCCTCTAAGTTCTCCGCCCCGTTGCAAAGGGAGGTGGACCAAGCACTTGTGCCTGCGCACTTCAATCCCAGTCCGTCTAGTTGACGCTCGACCGGGTTCCTTTGACGGACCCAGGCCCCGAAGTGAGATTTGGGTTCCCTCTGTAGGGCCAGAGAGAGGCCGGCGTGGGACGACCCGGGGCAGAGGGGGCGGCGTTACCAAGCCCCAGCGGCGCCGCGCCAGGGCAGTCGGGTTCCGCAGCGCCGCTTTTTCTGGTCTGGACTACATTTCCCAGTGGCCCCTGCGAGCACTGGGCCGGCGGCCCATTTGTGTCCTCCGGAGGCCCAGTCGCTTCTTTCCGGGCCCGCGGGGGTGGGTTCCCATCAGACTCTCAGGGCAGGAGGTGGGCCGGAATTGAGATAGCCAGAGCCTTCGGGGCGGGGACGGGATCTTCCCGCAGTTCACTTCTGCAGGTAGGGAATGGGCTGAGGAGTGGCCTGTGGGTCACCCGGACGTCGGTGCCCGGGCCCTCGGTGTGACTGTAGGTGCGAGATGGTGGTTGGTTGTCACACAGTGTGAGACTGTCATCCGATGTGCCTGTGCACGTCGTATCTGTGACTGTGGGTGCGAGCGAGTCGATGGTTGATGCTACGGAGTGTGAGACTGTGAGTGGGGGTGGGAGGGTATTGTGTCCCCCGTTGTTCCAGTACCCACGGCCTCTTTGTGACTGGGGTTGTGTGAATGTAAACGTCGGTTGTGATAGCCTAGTTTTTGAGACTTGGGGCTGTGGGAGAGGGTGACGGTGTGAGGCAGCCCATACCCATGGCCGCTGATTGTTCTGTGTGTAAGACCGTGGTTGGCGCTGTAGTTTTTTAAGAATGAGTATGTGGGGGGACTGAGTGAGACTGTGTGCCACCAATATCTTTTGAAGCTAGCCAGGTGATGCCAGTGTGCCACCAAGTTTCAGAACCACTGGTCTGTTGGAGAGGAGAAAGCCTGGAGTCAGGAAGACCTTTGTTTGATCTGGGTACTGTTACTCATTAGTTGTGTGCCTTTATGTAAATGATTACATTCCTTGTAGTCTTTATTTGTAAAAATCTAGGAAAATCTATTGCTAAAATAATAAATTAGGAAGTGATTTAGACATGAGTTAAATTGCATGGAAACAAATTTCTAGGTCTCCAGTATGCTTTCTCTCTATTGGAAGGAAGGGTGCAGCAGAAGGAAAGAGAAGCTGAAAAATTCTAGGCTGGCGATTCTGGATGCTGCAAGGAAACCCTAGTTTTTCGTGTTCTGTTCCCCATCTCAGTCATCTGAGGACACTGCCATTTCCCAAGAGAAGAGCCAAGAAGAGGAAAGAATGGCTGTTGGACTTCTTAAAGCCATGTACCAGGTGAGTTGGTGTTGCCTATTTCCTGAAATATTTTCCTGCTCTTTAAACCAAACAGACATTAACTTTGCTTTTGCTGAAACTTTTCTGGGTAACTAATCATGTCACTTGTTAAAACCCTCCAGCAGTTGATTCCCACCTCATTCAGGATAAATGCTGAAGTCCTTGCCTTAGCCTGCAAGGCGGTACCTAATCTGGTCCCAGACTATCTTTCTGAGCTCAGCTAATCACTCCATTTGTAACTCAGTTCTAGCCATTCTAACTTCCTTGTAGTGAGCTGAGCACTTTTTTTTTTTTTTTTGAGCTGAGTACATTCTTTTTTTTTTTGGATTTTATTTATTTGTCAGAGAGCGCACAAGCAGGTGGAGTGGCAAGCAGAGCAGGCAGAGGGAGAAGTAGGCTCCCCGCTGAGCAAGGAGCCCGATGCAGGACTTGATCCCAGGACCCTGGGATCATGACCTGAGTTGAAGGCAGCTGCCTAACTGACTGAGCCACCCAGGCGTCCCTGAGCTGAGTACATTCTTAACTCATAGCCTTGCACTTGCTGTTCCCTCTGCCTGGAATGCTGTTCCCCAAGATACAGACTAACTTCTTCATTATAGTCTCTGCCCAAATATTCATTCCCTCAACAATTTTTATTGAGCACCTGTTAAGTAAGAAGGCTTAGTCCTTGGTCCTCTTCACCTACACTCACTCCTTTGGTAATCTTCTTCTGTCTCATGGCTTTAAATGCCATCTATATGCCAACAACCACCAAATTATATATAGTCCAGACCTCTCTCCTGAAATCCATACTTGTATATCCAACTACCTACTTAGCATCTTCATTTGGTTGTATAATGATACCTCAAACTCAAATGTCTCAAACTTAGTGAAACAAGCCATTGGAAGTTTGGGGGCATAGAAGTGACATGATCTATTTCTCACTTAATAGAATCACTCTGGCTGCTGTTGAGAATAAACTGATTGGGACAAGGATAGAAACAGGGAAACCAATTAGGGAACTTCTACGTACTTCCCTACCTCAGGTGCTCAAGCTAAAAGTTTTCCATCATGAAGTTCTGTTTGTTCTATGTTCAAAACATATCCAGAAGTTGACCACTTTTACTACCACACTGCTTCTGTTCTGGTCCAGACTGTCATCTCTCACCTAGGTTATTGCTATGCTCTTCTAACTTTTCTGTCTACTTCTACCCTTCCTCTCTTTTAGTCTATTCTTAACAGAGCAAAGTGATTCTGCTACACATGTTGTATTATATGATTCTTCACAGCAGGAATAGAAATAATAGAAAGTATAGGCAACTCTTTCAAATAGTTTAGCTGTGGTAACTTAAGTGTGGTCAACAAGGTTTTTTCAAGATGGGTTTATAGCTGTATTCTGATGTTTGAGATTCAGTAGAAAGAGAAATTTGAAGATGAAGAGAAGTGAAGAGGGGACTGCTGGAACACTGCTTGAGGAGGAAGAGGACCTGCGGTCTAGTGGACAAGTGGAGGGGTTGGCCTTTGCTAAGAAAGTGGCTGTTCATATAGACTAGTAATAGGAGCAAGTTAAAGTATGTTGGGACAGTGCAGATAGATGTGTAGATATTGTGGGAGTTTGTGGAAATTCTCTTAGAATGGATTTTGTTTTTTGAGTGAAACAGAAAGCAAGATCATTAGTAAGGATGAGGAAAAAGGTATTGAAGATTTGAGGAGAGAGGGAAAGTATGGAATGGTCATTTAGGGGAGTAGGACATGAATGGACTGGACCAATGTATCATATAGGCATTTTGGCCTTCTTGAAGTTAGTGTCATGAATTTAAAGTGAGACCAGTTAGCATGATTGGTGTGATTTTCTCCAGCAAAGTACAGCTGTTCAGGGTACAGAAATAGAGTATGCTGACAGATGGCAGTGGTTTAACCAGGTGGGTAAGGGCAGGGAAGTTGAGGGTATATGCATGGGGGTGATTAATAATAAATGGCTGTGCTAGGAAGTGAGAGGATGTGGGATTGAGAACAGTGAAAACGTGGTAAGTCAGTGATTTGTAGGTTCTAGTGGGGTCAAAGAATTATCCTAATTGGGGTACCAGAGGGCAAAAGTTGGAATATAGGAGGTAGAAGTCAGAGTGGGAGAGTTGAGATTAGGGAGGGTTTGCTACTTATTGGTAATGACAAAGTCTGGGGCATGGCATTGGAAGTGAATGACTATTGAAGTGTGGAGGACAAGACTACTGGAGGAGAGAAGGGACACAGAATGGAGAGGCCTGGTTGTTGGATTATTTATACAGATATTGAAATGACCAAAGATTATGTGTGATAGGAGTAGCGTTGGAGAGAGTGACAGTGAGCCAGGTGCTGAAGTGTTCAAGGAATGACAGAGTATTGGTATCTACCAGGAATTGGTAGACAACTAAAACAGGGAGGGATGACAGAGTCTAATTTCATGACATTTAAAACTAGGTGTCTTTTAGGGAGGTGGGAGGGGTAATGGTCTAGAAACAAAGGTAAGGAGCAAAGAGATCACCTGCCTTACCTCCAGGTGCTGTGGTACAAGGAATGTGGGAAATAAGACAGTCACCACATGACAGGGATTCAAGGGAAGTAGTCAGTCCTCTCAGCTGGGAAACATGTTTCTATGAGGGCAGAAAGGTGAAGAGAACTGTTGACTTTCTTCATCCTGGTTTGATTACAATTATGAATGGATTTTGAAACCAAGTATTTGGTTAGAGATCAAAATTTATTTTTAATTTTTTTTTAAATTCCAGTGTAGTTAACTTACAGTGCTATATTAGTTTTCAGGTGTACAATATAGTGATCTATATATTAGTTCTATAATAATATATAGTTCTATATATTATTTGGTGCTCATCAAGACAAGTGCATTCCTAATCCCCTTCACCTATTTCACCTATCTGCCCCCCCCCCAACCTCCCCTCTGGTAACCATCTGTTTGTTCTCTATAGTTAAGAGTCTGTTTTTGGTTTATCTCTCTTTTTTTCCCCTTTGTTCATTTGCTTTGTTTCTTAAATTCCACATATGAGTGAAATCATATGGTATTTATCTTTCTCTGACTGGCTTATTTTGCTTAGCATTATCCTCTTTAGCTCCATCATATTGTTGCAAATGGCAAGATTTCCTTTTTTTTATGGCTAAATAATATTCCATTGTATGTATAGAGAGAGGTCAAATATTTTAAGAGATCATTTGTTAGAGGTCAAATATTTTAAAGTAATAATTTAAGCTCATTATGTTGACATTGTCATTATTTTCATTAACTTTCATTAAAAGAATCATTGAAAAATGAATGTCATGCATGCCTGGGTGGCTCAGTTGCTAAGTAACTGCCTTCAGCTCAGGTCATGGTCCCAGGGTCCTGAGATCGAGTCCCACATCGGGCTCCCTGCTCCGCGGGAAGCCTGCTTCTCCCTCTCCCACTCCCCCCTGCTTGTGTTCCCTCTCTCACTGTGTCTCTCTCTGTCAAATAAATAAATAAAAGCTTAAAAAAGAAAAAAAAGAAAAATGCATGTCATATATTAAAAAATAGTTATACATTTATTATATATGTTTATGTAAGGTAAGGAAAACATTTTTGGAAGCATATATGGCATATGAACCAAACTCTTAACAGGAACATTTCTGCAACAAATGTTCCTTTTATATTATTGGCAGGGCAGAGATGAAGAAACTCACAAACTAGTTCATATAATTATAAATAAGAAAAAAGTTACTGAGTATTGTAAAACACTTTTTTAAAATAACTTTGAAAGAAATAAAGAATTTTTTTAAAGATTTTATTTATTTGAGAGAGAGACAGAGATAGCGACAGAGATAGTAAGAGAGAGCATGAGTGGGGAGGAGAGGGAGAAACAGGTTCCCTGCTGAGCAGGGAGCCCGATATGGGGCTCAATCCCAGGACCCTGGCATCATGACCTGAGCTGAATGCACATACTTAACCGACTGAGCCACCCAGGCACCCCTGTAAAACACTTTAATAATTTTTATTCTGTAGAGACAGTTTAACTATGACAAAATTGTATCAAATGCCCAATAAATGTTTTCTTGCCTTGACAGATTCACCTCTTCTAAAAATTATATATATATGTGTGTGTGTGTGTGTGTGTGTGTATACACACACACACACACACACACACGTTAATTTTCATCAGCAGGTGGTCACATTATAGAAACCTAGAATCCAGCTGAATCACAGCATAGCTCCAAGTTTTTAAGAACTTTGCCCAGCCTACAGGCAGAAGCAGTATTCTGAGCAGAACACCCATTTCTTTATACAAAATTTTAAGTACTCTGAATTAAAGTATATGAATTTTAATAGAATTGATGATTTGCTCTCCTTGGTCTAGCACAATTTTCAGAGATACAGCAAGCACTTTCTGGTCTCATTTTTTTAAAAGATTTATTTATTTATTTGAGAGAGAAAGAGAATGTGCGCAAGGGGAGGGGCAGAGGGAGAGAGAGACTACGCGCTGAGCACAGAGCCTGACACAGGGCTCGATCTCAGGACCCTGAGATCACGACCTGAGCAGAAACAGCCACTAGTGGGATGCTTAATTGACTGTGCCACCCAGGCACCCCAGCACTTTCTGGTCTCATTTTTGATCCTCCCATAGTTTCTTGAACTTTTCAAACCATTCATTCATTAATTCAGTTTATTCAGCAAATATTTGAATGCGTCATGTGTGCCAAATACTATCCTATAACTAGGGATATAGCAGTGAGCAAAGCAAAAATGTACTCTGCCTCATGGACTTCACATTTTAGTGGAGGCTGGGAGCAGACAGTAACAAAATAATTAGGTGCCATGCCGAACAATAAAGGAGGGTTAGGGAAATAGGGAACAGGAGTAAGAGCTTGCTTTTTTTGTACAGAATGATTTGAGAAGTACAAAAGGCCTGAGGGGGAACATGCTTGACATCTTTGGTTTGAGGATGTAATGTCAGGGAGAGCCCAGTATGCCTAGGGCAGAACAAGTAAGGTGAATATGGTAAGAGATGAAGTTATTTCATTCATTTATTTGTTTTATTTCAGGAGTTGGTAACCTTCAGAGATGTGGCTGTAGATTTCTCCCAAGAGGAGTGGGACTGTCTAAATTCTTCCCAGAGGCATCTGTACAGTAATGTGATGTTGGAGAACTATAGGATCTTGGTGTCCCTGGGTAAGAATATCTTGTCCGTGTAAAATTGAGTTTCTACACATAAGGGCCTCTTTGCTACCACCACTGTGAATTTTTGGATGGCATCCTCAGTGCTTGGCTGAATGTCTGTTGCTGTGCCAAAGCAATGGTTTAATATTTATAAAGTTGCCAGTGGACGGGTCTGTTATTAATCTGTGTTGGAAGCTTCAGCTTTCCTATATTTTGAATACACATCCTTTACACATTTATCCGTGTCTTACTGTAAACTCCCCCTTCCCTGTTGATCAAAGGATTGGTTATGAGTTCTGGGATATCTACAGCATGACTAAATTGTTTCTTCTCATACATTGCAGGACTTTGCTTTTCTAAGCCCAGTGTGATATTATTGTTGGAACAAGGGAAAGAGCCCTGGATGGTGAAGAGAGAGCTGGCAAAAGGCTTGTGCTCAGGTGAGTGAAGAGGAAATAGGCAGGCAAAAACCTCTGGAGGTGACGGCTCAGCTTGACTTAGAGGCACCTCTTCACTCTTCTTTGTTGGCATGTTCTCAGATGTTCTAGGTCTTACTAGAAACTTGAGGCCTTTTAGAGTGTTCTCCCAAATTTGTTATTCTTCACTGTCCCTCCTTTAATACTTTGCTCCCTCCTTTCTAAGAACTCATTTATCTATTCTGAGTCACATTCCTTCCCAGTTTCATAAGTCTCTTCCAGTCTTTAAAAAACTTTTCCTAATCTGATAAACTTTTTGAGTAGTACAGACAGCTGTAACTAAAGTGCCAGGTTCAAGTCTTAACACTTACATGCAGTAAAATTTTGGGCAAGTTACTTAACCTCTCTGTACTTTTATTTTGTCATCTGTAAAATGGGATATACTTTTAAAGTGCTTTAACAGTTCCTTTCTCGGGGCGCCTGGGTGGCTCAGTCATTAAGCGTCTGCCTTCGGCTCAGGTCATGATCCCAGGGTCCTGGGATCGAGCCCCATGTCAGGTTCCCTGCTCGGTGGGAAGCCTGCTTCTCCCTCCCCCACAACCCCTGCTTGTGTTCCCTCTCTCGCTGTGTCTCTCTCTGTCAAATAAATAAATAAAATCTTTAAAAAAAAAAACAAAAAAACAGTTCCTTTCTCATATTGTGAACTCAAAGGCTGTTAGTTGCTATTGTTGTAGTAGTAGTGTATCTCCAAATGCCTCGTTTCTCTCTGAATGGTAAGTTCATTCTTTCATTCCTTTCATCAACATTTATTGAATTTTTAAACAGAGTACCCGCAAAATGCTAGAGTGCTACATATTTGTAGAAGTTATCAAACAATTGATGGGCTAGTAGCAGAGATACAGTATTAGCTGTAAATGGCATATGTGAAAAGCTGACACAAGGAAGCCCAGAGAAAGGTGAGAGGCCAAGGAGTCTGGGTAATGGAGAAGATGGTCTCTAACAAAAACACAGGTGAGAAGCTAGGAAACATTTGAGACAGAAGAAATGAAGAGTTTAGGTTTGTGGCATAGGAAGGATTTTTAGATAGACATAGGAAGCATTAAGGTAAAATGGAAGACTAAAGTTCAAAAGAAAATGAGGGTCACTGTAAATATGTCTGTTTTGTTTTTTTTTTAATTTTTTTTTTAATTTTTAATTTTTAATTTTTATTTTTATTTTTATTTTTTTTTAAAGATTTTATTTATTTATTTGAGACAGAGAGAATGAGAGAGAGAGAGAGCACATGAGATGGGGGAGGGTCAGAGGGAGAAGCAGACTCCCTGCCGAGCAGGGAGCCTGATGCGGGACTCGATCCAGGGACTCCAGGATCATGACCTGAGCCGAAGGCAGTCGCTCAACCAACTGAGCCACCCAGGCGCCCCTTTAATTTTTTTTTTTAAAGATTTTATTTATTCATTCATGAGAGACAGAGAGAGAGAGAGGCAGAGGGAGAAGCAGGCTCCCAAGGAGCAGGGAGCCCGATGCGGGACTCGATCCCAGGACCCTGGGATCATGACCTGAGCCAAAGGCAGACGCTTAACCATCTGAGCCACCCAGGCGCCCAATATGTCTGTTAATACCACTCCCCAACTCACCCCCTCCAGTACTTCTCCCCAGTCTTTTATGTCCTTGTTCAGCTTTTTAAGAACAATGTTTGATGTGGAACTGTAGTGTCAAAGAATATATGGTTAAATTTTATTTATTAATTATTACTACTAAATAAATCTCACATGCATGAATGTATATTAGGATATCTATATCTATATATCAATATATATATTGATAATATAATAATAGAACAAAATAATAATAGAACAAAACCCATGTACCTACTTCTTAGCTTAAAAAATAGAAAATTTTGGGGGTGCCTGGCTGGCTCAGTTGGTAGAGCATGCCTCATGTTGGGTATAGAGATGACTTTAAAAAAAAAAAAAAGAGAGAAAATTGTCAATGCCATTATAGGCCTTTGAGGGCCCCCGCCTGATGATAAACCATTCCCTATACATGGCCCATCCCCACCCCTTACTGGGGAAACCATTATTCTACAATTTTGCTTATCTTTTCTTGACTTTTCTTAATAATTGTGCCATTACCCTTAAACAAAATATTATATTTGTGTATTTTCAACTTTTTACATGTGAAAATATATGGTGCATGTAATTCTTTTTTTTTTTTTCAACTCAAAATTATGTTCCTGGGGCGCCTGGGTGGCTTAGTCGTTAAGCGTCTGCCTTCGGCTCAGGTCATGATCCCAGGGTCCTGGGATCGAGCCCCGCATCGGGCTCCCTGCTCAGCAGGGAGCCTGCTTCTCCCTCTCCCACTCCCCCTGCTTATGTTCTCTCTCGCACTGTGTCTCTCTCTGTCAAATAAATAAATAAAATCTTTTAAAAAAAAAAATTAAAAAATTATGTTCCTGAGGGGTGCCTGGGTGGCTCAGTTGGTTAAGCATCTGACTCTTGATTTTGGCTCAGGTCATGATCTCAGGGTTGTGAGAGTGAGCCCTGAGTCAGGCTCCCTGCTCAGTGGGGAGTCTGCTTCTTTCTCTCTTTCTGCCCCTCCCCTCACTTTTAGTTTTGTTAATTGTTTGCTGTACAGGTTTTTATTTTGATGTAGTCCCAATAATTTATTTTTGCCTTTATTTCCCTTCCCTCAGGGAACCTGTCTAGAAAAAAGTTGTTACAGCCAATGTCAGATAAATTACTGTCTGTGCTCTCTTGTAGGATTTTTACAGTTTCAGATCTCACATTTAGGTTTTTAATCTATTTTTAGGTTTTTTGGTGTGTGTCTGGTGTAAGAAAGTGGTCCAGTTTCATTCTTTTACATGTTGCTCTCTAGTTTTCCCAGCACCATTTGTTGAAGACACTGTCTTTTTTCCATCAGATAGTTTTTCCTGCTTTGTCAGAGTTAATTGACCATATATATAATTGTGGTTTTATTTCTGGATTGTCTATTCTGTTCCATTGATCTATGTGTATATTTTTGTGCTGATACTATACTGTTGGTTTTTTTAAGATTTTATTTTTAAGTAATCTCTACACCCAACATGGCGCTCAAATTTACAATCCTGAGATCAAGAGTTGCCTGCTCTACCAACTAAGCCAGCCAGGTGCCCCTGGTACCGTACTGTTCTGATTATTACAGCTTTGTAATATAACTCAAGTCTGGAATTGTGATGCCTCCAGCTTTGCTTTGCTTTTTCAAGGTTGCTTTGGCTATTTGGAGTCTTTTGTGGTTCTATATACATTTTAGGATTATCTGCTCTACTTCTGTGAAAAATGCTGTTGGTATTTTGATAGGGATTGCATTAAATGTATAGATCGCTTTGGTCAATATAGGCATTTTAACAGTATTTGTTCTTCCAGTCCATGAGCATGGGATGTTTTCTTTGTGTCATCTTCAATTTCTTTCATCAGTGTTTGATAGTTTTCAAAGCACAGGTCTTTCACCTCTTTGGTTAGGTTTATTCCTAGGTGTCTTACTACTTTTGGTGAAATTGTAGATGTGACTGTTTTCTTAATTTCTCTTTCTGCTGTTTGATTTTTGGTGTATGGAAATGCAACAGATTTCTGTATATTTTGTATCCTGCAACACTTATAATCACCACTGAATTTGTTTATCAGTTTTAGCAATTTTTTGGTGGAGTCTTTTGAGTTTTCTACATATAGTATGTCATCTAATAGTGAAAGCATCCTTATCGATTTGGATGCTTTTTATTTCATTTTGTTGTGTGATGATAGCAGGCATTCTTGTTCACTTTTGGTCTTTAAAGTGCTTTTCATATTTTGAAAGAGTGCTTTCATATTTTGTTATAAATAACCCTGACATTTAAAGGTTTTTGGTAGATATCTTTTTGTTTCTGTTTTTTAGAGTTTCATTATAGAAAGCTTTGGAGTTTTAACAAATGTTTTTCTCTGTAGATGATTAGATGGTTTTTAGTTTTTCATCTGTTAATGTGGTGAATTACATATTACATTTTTAATGTTGAACTAACTTTGTAGTCCTGAGGCAAACCCATCTTTATATCTTTTTCATTTATGGCTACTTGCTGTTTGCCAATATATTGTTTAGGGTTTTTTGCATCTACGTTAATCAGTGAGTAAGGCTGATGTTCAGTTTTCCCTTCATGTACTCTTCTTGTCAGATTTTGGAATAAAGATACTAGTCTCATAAAATTTATTGGTGGGTATTCCTCTTTTTTCTTCCTTAGAATAATTTGTGTAAAATAAAAATTCTTTGTTTTTTGAATGGTAGAACTTTGTTCACCTTGGCCTGTGATTTTTTTCTTATGAAAAGAATTTAAACAACTAATTCAATTTGTTATAAGATCCTGTTTCTCCTATAATCATGGAGTTATAGTATTTTTCTAAGAATTTTTATGACCTATGTAAATATTCAAATTTATTAGATTGAAGTTGTCCATTATCTTCTCTTATCTGAAGTTGGCAGTGTATATAATTATGACCTCTTTTTTCTTCCAAAAAGGGAGAAACAAATTTTTCCATGGATTTATCTTTTTTTGTGTGTGTGTGTGTTTTCAGACATTTTTCACTTCACTGATCCTCTCTAATTTATCTTCTTAAAAATTTCATGGGGGTGCTTGGGTGGCTCAGTCAGTTGAGCATCTCCCTTCTGCTCAGGATCCTAGGGTCCTGGGATCAATCCCCACATCAGGCTCTCTGCTCAGTGGGGAGCCTGTTTCTCCATCTCTTCTGCCTGCTTCTCCCCCTGCTTGTGCTCTCTCTCTCTCTGTCAAATAAATAAATAAAAATCTTTAAAATTTTTTCATATATTTCTCTTATTATTTAATTCTTCCTATGTTTGTTTATGCTATCCCTACTTTTTTTTTCACTTTTAAAGTTAGATAATTCATTGTTTTTGAGGCTTTCTCTTTTCTATTATAAGCACTTAAGACTATTAGGAATAGGGGCACCTGACTGGCTCCCTCAGTGGAGCATGTGACTCTTTGGGATTGTGAGTTCAAGCCCTATACTGGGTATAGTGATTACTTAGAAATAAAATCTTTTTTTTTTAAGACTATATTAGGACTGTATTTCACATATTTTGATAGGTTGCATTTTTGTTATCATGTATATCTAAGCATTTTCTAATTTCCATTAAGTTTTTTTCGGACCCATGAATTACTTGGAATTTTTAGGTTCCAAATTCAAGTTTTTTGTTTAACTGCACTGTGGTTAGAGAATATGGTCTATTTAACTCAAATTCTTTAAAACTTATTTTATGTCTCAGTGGTTAATTTTGGTAAATAGTTGGTGTGTCCTAGGAAATAATATGTTTCTGGTTGTGCAATATACAGCATTTGATATATGTTCCTTGGATTAGCTCATTAATTTTGCTATCAAATCTTCTGTATCCTTATTGATTTAAAAAAAAAAATCTCTGAGAAGTCAATTATAGGAAGACATGTTAAAAAAACTCTGATGATGAATACATAAATTTTTTTGGTAATTCTGACTACTGATTTTTTATATTTTGAAACTATTTTATTAGGTCACATGTTTTTGGAATTGTTTTATCTTTCTGGTAAATTCTTCCATATATTATTGTTACCCTCTTAAAATCTAGTGATGATTTTTCCCTTAACTATATTGCTTGATATTAGTGTAGCTATACTAGCCTTCTTTTGTTAATACTTCCTTGGTGTAGTGTCTCTATCCCTATACTCTTACTTTCTGTGTTTGTCTTGTAAAGAGTATATATAGCTAAAGAGTTTTTTAGTCTACTCTGATAATCTGTATCTTTTAACTAAATGATGATAGTCAATTACATATTTTGGTATTACTAATAGAACTGGACTTATTTCCACATCTCATTTTCTTTTATAAATTCTTTTCCTATTTTTTCCTTGTTTCTTGACTTTTACTCCATCTGCTAATTTGAAAGTTAAACAGTCTATTTCTATTCTTCTATTAGCTAGCTTAGAAAATTTAACATTTATGGGGCGCCTTGGCTAGTTCAGGCAGTAGGATGTGACTCTTGATCTTAGGGTTGTAAATTTGAGCCCCAGGTTGGGTGTAGAGATTACTGAGAAACAAAATCTTTAAAAAAAAGTTAACATTTATAGTCACCTTAATAAAGTCTAAAGTTAATCCTTACCTTTATTTTCCTCCCTTAAAACTATAAGAACCTTAGAATGTTTTAATTTCACTTACCCTCTTTTCAGTTATTTCTTTTAATCCCATTAATGATTATTTTGTTTTATGAAGTTACAAAATTAGACCATTATTTTGTTTAGTTAGTGTTGTTTAGATTTACCCATGTTTCATTTTCTTCATTCACCATTCCTTTTTATATCCCAGAACTTCTTCCTGTATTAATTCCTTTATCAATAAATATACTATTTATACAAACTATTTTGTTATTATTAATTTGTTCATTTGTTTTGTATACTTATTTTGCTTTCATGCATGTAAGAATCTTAAATATATGCACGCATAAATTGACAGTTACTAGTTTTATCTGTACCTTAAAGATACCACTCCATACTTTTCTGGCTTCTGTTGTTGCTATTGAGATGTCAGTATATTGTTCAGTAGCATTAAGTACATTCATATTGTTTTGCTACAATCACCAGAATATTTCCACAGAACACTTTTCATCTTGTAAGACTGAAACTCTATATGCACTAGACAGTAATTCTCCATTCTCCCCTTCCCTAGTCCCTGGCAACCACCATTCCACCTTCTTTCTATGAATTTCATTATATACATACCTCATATAAGTGGAGTCATACAGCATTTGTCTTTTTGTGACTGGCTTATTTTACACGGGATAATGTCTTCAAAGTTGAATCATGTTGTAGCATGTGTCACAATTTCCTCCTTTTTAAAAGTGGAGTAACATTCGATTGTATGTATATACCACATTTTGTTTATCCATCCATTTAATGACAGACACTTTGGTTGCTTCCATCTTTAGCTATTGTAAATAATACTCCTATGAACATAGGAGCACAAATACTTTTTTGAGACCTTGCTTTCAATTTTTTTGGGTATATACTTAGAAGAGAAATTGCTGGATCTTATTTTTAATTTTTGAGGAACTGCCATACTGTTTTCCACGGAGGCTCTCCCATTTTACATTCTCACCAACAGTGCCAAGGGTTCCAATTTCCCCACATTTTCATCACCACCTGTTATTTTCTTTCTTTCTTTCTTTTTTAATAGTAGCCATCCTAATGAGTATGAAGTAGCATCTTGTGGTTTTGATTTGCATTTCCCTAATGATTAATGATGTTGAACATCTTTTCATCCTTGTTGGCCATTTGTATATCTTCTTTGGAAAAATGTCTGTTCAAGTCCTTTGCCTATTTTTTAATTGTGTTCTTGTTCAGTTGTAGGAGTTCTTTATATATTCTGGATATATATGCATTTTCAGATGCATGATTTGCAGATGTTTTCTCCCATTCTGTGGGTTGCCTTTTTACTTTGTTGATTATAACCTTTAATGCATAAAAGATTTGAATTTTCATGAAATTCAGTTTTACTTTTCCTTTGGTGCCTATGCTTTATGATATTATAACCAAGAAATCATTGCTAAATTCAGTGTCATGAGGATTTTTCCCTATGTTTGCAACTAAAAGTATTTTAGTTTTAGGTTTTACATTTAGGTCTTTGATCCATTTGGGGTTAACTTTTGTATATGATGTAAAGGAAGAGCCCAGCTTTATTGTTTTGCATGTGGATATCCAATTTTCTCAGCACCATTTGTTGAAAAGCCTGTCCTTTCCCCATTGAATGGTCTTGACACCCTTATCATCTGTTTGTCTTCTTTGGAAAAAAAATGTCTATTCATGTCTTTTGCCCATTTCTAAATTGGATTATTTGTTTTTTGGGTTTTGAGTTTGGTAAGTTATTTATAGATTTTGAATATTAACCCTTTATCAGATAGGTCATTTGCAAATATCATCTCCGGTAGGTTGCCTTTTAGTTTTGTTGATTGTTTCCTTTGCTGTGCAGAAGTTTTTTATTTTGATGAAGTCCCAAGAGTTTTTTTTGTTTTTGTTTTTGTTTCCCTTGCCTCAGGGCATATCTAGTAAGAAGTTGCTATGGCTGATGTCAAAGAGGTTACTGCCCATGTTCTTCTCTAGGATTTTAATGGTTTCCTGTCTCATATTTAGGTTTTCCTCCATTTTGGATTTATTTTTGTGTATGATATAAGAAAATGGTCCAGTTTTCCCAACACCATTTGTTGAAGAGACTGTCTTTTTTCCGTTGGATATTCTTTCCTGCTCTGTCAAAGATTAATTGACCATATAGTAGTGGGTTCATTTCTGGATTTTTTATTCTGTTCTGTTGATCTGTATGTCTATTTTTGTGCCAGTACCATACTGTCTTGATCACTACATTTTGTAATATAACTTGAAGTCCAGAATTGTGATGCCTCCAGCTTTGCTTTTCTTTTTCAAGATTGCTTTGTCTATTTGGGGTCTTTTGTGTTTCCATACAAATTTTAGGATAGTTCTAGCTCTGTGAAAAATGCTGTTGGTATTTTGATAGGGATTGCATTAAATCTATAGATTGCTTTGGGTAATATAGACATTTTAGCAATATTTATTCCTCTAATCCATGAGCATGGAATGTTTTTCCATTTCTTTGTGTCATCTTTAATTTCTTTCATCAGTGTTTTATAGTTTTTAGGTACAGGTCTTTCACCTCTTTGGATAGGTTTATTCCTAGGTATTTTATGGTTTTTGGTACAATTGTCAAAGGGTTTGATTCCTTGATTTCTCTTTCTGCTGCTTCATTATTGGTATATAGAAATGCAACAGATTTCTTTCTTTTTTTCCTTCCAAGATTTTATTTAAGTTCAAGTTAGTTAACATATACTCTAGTATTACTTTCAGGAGTAGAATTTAGTGGTTCATCACTTTCATATAACACCCAGTGCTCATCACAAGTGCCCTCCTTAATGCCCATCACCCATTTAGCCCATCTCCCCCACCCATCTGTCCTCCAGCAACCCTCCGTTTGTTCTCTATAGTTAAGAGACTCCTGGGGCTCCTGGATGGCTTAGTCGGTTGAGCATCTGACTCTTGATCTTGGCTCAGGTCTTGATCTCACAGTTGTGGGTTTGAGCTCCACACTGGGTTCTGTACTGGGCATGGAGCCTACTTAAAAAAAAAAGGGAGAGAGAGAGTCTCTTATGATTTGCCTCTCTCTCTGTTTTTATCTTATTTTATTTTCCCTTCCCTTCCCCTATGTTCATCTCTTTGTTTCTTAAATTCCACATTTGGGTGAAATCATATGGTATTTGTCTTTCTCTGACTTATTTCACTTAGCATAATACAGTGTAGTTCCATCCCTGCCATTGCACATAGCAAGATTTCATTCTTTTTGGTGACTGAGTAATATTCCATTGTATATATATATACCACATCTTCCTTATCCATTCATCAGTCGATGGACATGTGGGCTCTTTCCATAATTTGGCTATTGTTGATAGTGCTGCTATAAACATTGGGGTGCATGTATCCCTTCAAATTTGTAGTTTTGTATCCTTTGGATAAATACCTAATAGTGCGATTGCTAGGTCGTACGGTAGTTCTGTTTTTAACTTTTGGAGGAACCTCCATACTGTTTTCCAGAGTAGTTGTACCAGTTTGCATTCCCACCAACAGTGTAAGAGGGTTCCCCTTTCTCCACATCCTTGCCAACATCTGTTGTTTCCTGAGTTGTTAGTTTAGCAATTCTGACAGGTATGAGGTGGCATCTCATTGTGGTTTTGATTTGTGTTTCCCTGATGATAAGTGATGTTAAGCATTGTTTCATATGTCTCTTAGCCACTAATGCAACAGATTTCTATACATTTATTTTGCCCTGTGACTCTAGTGAATTCATGTATCAATTCTAGCAATTTTTTGGTGGAGTCTTTTAGATTTTCTATATAGAGTATCATATCATCTGCAAATACTGAAAGTTTGACTTCTTCCTAATGATTTGGATGCCTTTTATTTCTTTGTGTTGTCTGACTGCTATGGCTAGGACTTCCCGTACTATGTTAAATAACAGTGGTGAGAGGGGCATATGGATGGTACAGTCAGTTAAGTGTCTGACTCCTGGTTTCATCTTAGGTCATGGTCTCAGGGTTATGAGATAGAGCCCCATGTTGGGCTCTGCACTCAGTGTGGAGTCTACTTAAGTTTCTCTCTCCTTCTCCCTCTGCCCCTCCCACTCGTGCTCTCTAATAAATAAATAAATCTTTAAAAAAAAATAACAGTGGTGAGAGTGGACATCCCTGTCTTATTCCTAACTGTAGTGGAAGAGCGCTGCTTTTCCCTACGGAGGATTATAATAGCTGGGTTTTTCATATATGTTGGCACCCTTATCAAAAGTCATTTGACTATACATGTGAGGGTTTATTTTGGGGCTTTCTATTTTCTATTCCATTAGTCTGTATGTCTATCTTCATGGCAGTATCAGACTGTTTTGACTACTGTAGCTTTGTAGAAATTTCTAAAATCAGGAAGTGTGAGACTTTGTTCTTCCTTTTCCAGATTTGTTCTGGAACTTTGATCTTCCCTTTCAGGATTATTTTCACTATTTGGGGTCCATTGATTTTCCATATGAATTTTTGGATCAATTTTTCTTATTTCTGGAAAAAAATAACATCATTGGGATTTGATAGGGATTGCACTGAATCTGTAGATAGCTTTAGGTAGTATGGACATCTTAGCAATATTAATGTTCTAATCCATGAATTCAGGATATCTCATTTATTTACATATTATTTGATTTCTTTCAGCTATGTTTTGTAGTTTTCACTATACAAGTCTTTCACCTCCTTGATTAATTCCTGTTTTCTTTTTTATGCTATTGTAGATAGAGTTGTTTTCTTAATTTCCTTTTCAGATTGTTCATTGTTCATGTATAGAAATGCAACTGATTTGGGTGTGTTGACTTTGTATCCTGCTACTTTGCCGAATTTGTTTATTAGTTCTAATGGGTGGTGGGGGCATGTGGAGTCTTTAGTGTTTCTAATATAAGAGAATGTCATCTACAAACACATAATTTTACTTCTTCCTTTATAATTTGGATTTTTAAAATTTATTTTTCTTGACTAATTGTTCTGGCTAGAACATCCGTACTATATTGACTAGAAGTGGTGAAAGTATGCATTCTTGCCTTGCTTCTGGAAATCTTAGAGGAAAGCTTTCAGTCTTTCACCATTAAATATGATTTTAGCTATGGGCTTTTCATATATGGCTTGTATTATGTTGAAGTAGTTTCCTTCTATTGCCAGTTTGTTGAGTGTTTTTATCATGAAAGGGTGTTGGATTTTTGTCAAATGCTTTTTCTGCACCAATTGAAATGATCATGTTTTTTTCCTTCATTCTGTTAATGTGTGTTACATTAATTTTTGCTGAACCATCCTTGCATTCCAGCAATAAATTCCACTTGGTCACGGTGTATAATCCATATAATATGGTGTTGAATTCAGTTTGCTAGTATTTGTTGATGTTTTTTACATCAATTCTCATAAGAGATATTGGTCTCTAGTTTTCTTATGGTATCTTAGTCTGGCTTTGGTATCAGAGTAATGATGGCCTCATAGAAGGAGTTTGGAAGTCTTCACTCCTCTTCATTGCTTTGGAAAAGTTTGAGGAGGATTTGTTTGAATTCTTTAAATGTGTGATAGAATTCACCACAGACACTATGTGGTCCTAGGACTTTTCTTGTTAGAAGATTTTGGATTACTGATTCAGTCAACTTACATTAACAGCTATACATTTCCCTTTTAGCACAGCTTTTGATGCATCCCATAATTTTTGGTATGTTATATTTTTATTTCCATTGGTTTCAAGATAGCTTGTGATATCTTCTTTGACCCATTGGTTGTTTAAGTGTTTAATTTCCACATATTTGTGGATTTTTTCCAGTTTTCATTTTGCTATTTATTGCTAGTTTCATTTTATTATGATTGAGAAAGATAATTTGTATGATTTCAATCTTTTAAAATTAATGCATCTTTTATGGACAACACATAGTCTATCCTAGATACATGTTTACTTTTTTTTTTTTTTTTTTAAGATTTTATTTATTTATTTGACAGAGACAGACACAGTGAGAGAGGGAACACAAGCTGGGAGAGTGGGAGAGGGAGAAGCAGGCTCCCGGCAGAGCAGGGAGCCCGATGCGGGGCTCGATCCCAGGACCCTGAGATCATGACCTGAGCCGAAGGCAGACGCTTAACGACTGAGCCACCCAGGCACCCGATACATGTTTACTTTTTTGATATACTTTAGGATTTAAAAAAATTCTTACAGTCAGTTTGCCAAACTGCAAGATCTGAGAGAACAGTCTACACAAGACTGTGCTTATTTCAGACACCAACTGCAAGTTTGGATCTTCAGGGCCACACTCATTTCTGACATGCTGGCTACTGATAAGGGGGTACCTGCAGTAACCCTCACGTTTGATAATTCACAACAGTGACTCACAGAGGTCAGGAAAGAACTATATTATGATTACAGTTTTATTTTAACAAAAGATACAAAGAACCAGCCAAAAGTAAAGACACCAAGAGCAAGGTCTGCGAGAGCTGCAAACACGAAGGGGCCCTCCAGACATTTCAGTGTTCAAAAGAATAGGCTCTCAAGAGAGCATCATTGTACAGGGTTGTTTGTGTTTCGGTTTCATTATGTAGGCATGATTGAGTGAGTCATTGCCCAGTGCCCAACATGATTCAATCACCAGCCTCCTTCCCTTCCCAAAAGTAAAACTGATATCATGGTGGCTCAAAGCACCAACCCTTTAAGTCACGTGGTTGGTCTTTCTGGCATGGCTAGCCTCCATCCTAAATCATCACATTAGCAAAAACTATATAGGGGCATGTCATGAGTCATAAACTATAGTTATAAACTAGCAGATGTGGTCCAAGGGGCTCACTATGAATAACAGTGACACTCCTTCCAGGAATATAGAGGATTTAGAAAAAAAGAAAGAACACCTAAAGTAATTTACAAAACGTGGAAATGAATAACAATGAAAACACTAACTGCCAAAATTGTAGGACACAACCTATGTAGTAGAGGGTAGTAGTGCAGCTTCAAGTACATTTATCAAGAAAAACAAAAAACTGGGGTGCCTGGGTGGCTCAGTTGTTAAGTGTCTGCCTTCAGCTCAGGTCATGATCCCAGGGTCCTGGGATTGAGCCCTGCATTGGGCTCCCTGCTCCACGGGAAGCCTGCTTCTCCCTCTCCCTCTGCCCCTGCTTGTGTTCCCTTTCTCGCTGTGTTTCTCTCTCTGTCAAATAAATAAATAATATAAATAAATAAAACCTTAAAAATAAATAAAAAACACCTTAAATTTATTATATTCAAAACTGAATTCCAGATCTTCCATATCTCTCCACCTAAACCTGCTGTGCCCATGGCCTTCCCTTTCACTGCTGATGGCTAATCCATCCTGCCATTGCTCAGACCGTAAACTTTGATGGCTTGCTTATCTCATTTTCTGTTACATTTCATATCCAATCTGTCAGGATATCCTCTTGGCATTTCCTACAATATATACCTAGAATCTGACCATCTCGCTATTGATAGCTCCTTGGTCTGGTTACTTATCATCTTCACCTGGATTACTAAAATCATAGGTCCCCTTGCTTCTTCCCTATTTGCCACCTTTCAGTATATTTATTAAATTGTAAATAGATATCACTCCTCTACTCCACAAACACTTCAGTAGTTCTCTATCCCACTCAGGGTAAGAGCCAAATTCCTTAGAAAGCATATAAAGCTTTAATCTTTTCTCTCCTGACTTCATCTACTACACCTCTCCAGCAACACTGGCCTTCTTGCTATTCTTCAAACATAGCAAACATGCTTCTACTTTTAGGCTGTTTCCTTTGCCTAGAATGCTCTTTCTCCATATAACTAAATGACAAACTTCTTCACTTCCTTCAAATCTTTGCTTAAATGTTAACTTACTAATTATTCCTACCTCTTGCTTCACCAACATTCCTAATCTCTTTTACCCTGCCTTTCATTTTCTGTAGCACTTAGTACTTCCTAATATACAATAAAATTTACTCATTTAGCATTTATTTCCTATCTCTTCTAAGAATATAAGGTCCACAAAGGTAGGGATCTTTGTTTTGTTTACTATAATATCAAAAGCATTTAGGAGAATATATGGCACAAGTTTCAATGAATATTCTTGAAAGAAGCAACTATAAAAATGGAGGTTATTTCACTGCCTATGTTATTCATACATGCATAAAATTATAACCAAGTCCTTCCCCCTCTATAATTCCTTATTGACCTGAGATTTACCTTACTGACTTTCTTAAAATTCTATTCATTCCTCCTCAAGTTTCTGTGTGACCTATTTTCAGTTTCTTGCAAACATCAGAATTACAAAAGCAAATGTTCTTGTAGTTTTATTTATTAAATTTATTAATTTATTATTTATTTATTTATTTATTTATTAAATTCACATACTTCACTTTATGAATGTACTTTCACAAATGTTCCTTCTGGTACATGATAGAAGAGATATTTTTTTAAATTACTGTTTTTCAGGCTGGGAATCTATGTGTGAGACTGAAGAATTAACTTCAAAGCAGGACATTTATGAAGCACAATCATCACAGAAAACAGAAAAACTCACAAGCTATGGCCTTGAGTATTCCAGTTTGAGAGAAGAATGGAAATGCGAAGGCCATTTTGAGAGACAGCCAGTAAATCAGAAAGCATGTTTCAAGGAAGAGACAATCACTCATGAAGAAGCCCTTGTTAATAAAAGAGCACAAGAATATAACAAATCTTGGGGAAGTTTCCATCCGAACACACTGCTTCATACACAACAGATAATCACCAAAGAGGAGAAAGTACATAAACATGATACACATAAGAAAAGCTTTAAAAAAAATTTAATGGCCATTAAGCCCAAGAGTATCTATACAGAGAAGAAACTCTTGAAATGTAATGACTGTGAAAAAGTCTTTAGCCAGAGCTCATCTCTTACACTTCATCAAAGAATTCATACTGGAGAGAAACCATATAAATGTGTAGAATGTGGAAAAGCCTTCAGCCAGAGATCAAATCTTGTTCAACATCAGAGGATTCATACTGGAGAGAAACCCTATGAATGTAAGGAATGTAGGAAAGCCTTCAGTCAGAATGCACACCTTGTTCAACATCTGAGAGTTCATACTGGAGAAAAACCTTATGAATGCAAGGTGTGTAGGAAAGCCTTTAGCCAGTTTGCTTACCTTGCTCAACATCAGAGAGTTCATACTGGAGAGAAACCTTATGAATGTATTGAATGTGGGAAAGCATTTAGCAATAGATCATCCATTGCTCAACATCAGAGAGTTCATACTGGTGAGAAACCATACGAATGTAATGTCTGTGGGAAAGCATTTAGCCTTCGTGCATACCTTACCGTACACCAGAGAATACATACTGGAGAGAGACCCTATGAATGTAAGGAATGTGGGAAGGCTTTCAGCCAGAATTCACATCTTGCTCAACATCAGAGAATTCATACTGGAGAAAAACCTTATAAATGTCAAGAATGTAGGAAAGCATTCAGCCAGATTGCCTACCTTGCCCAACATCAAAGAGTTCATACTGGAGAAAAACCCTATGAATGTATTAAATGTGGGAAGGCTTTTAGCAATGACTCATCCCTTACTCAACATCAGAGAGTTCATACTGGAGAGAAGCCTTATGAATGTAACGTTTGTGGAAAGGCTTTTAGTTACTGTGGATCCCTTGCCCAACATCAGAGAATTCATACTGGAGAGAGACCTTATGAATGTAAGGAATGCAAGAAAACTTTCAGGCAGCATGCACACCTTGCTCATCATCAGAGAATCCATCTTGGGGAGTCCCTCTCACCACCCAATCCAGTCAATCACCAAGTCCTCTAGACACTATCTCATAAATATTTCCAGAATTTATACTCTTTTCTCTATCTCAAATGTTGTTGCCCTAGTCTAAGATTCATCTCACCTGGATCACCATGCTGTAGCTTTCTAACAGGTCTTCCCGTATCAACTTTTGGTCCCTTTAAATTCATTTCCTGTCATGCCCCAAGCTGATTTTTTTGAGTGTAAGAATACATCACTGCCTCCAATTAAAACTTTTTTGGGGCTTACTATTGTTCTTAAGCTAATATCCACAGTCTTAAAATTGTCTATGAGGCACTTCATTATCTGGTTCTATACCTTTCAGCCTTATTTTATTCCAGTCTCCTTCTCTGAGCACTAGGCACTTCCCAGGACTAAGAGCTTAGATTCTGGAAAATCATAGCTCTACCACTACTGTGGTATTATGTGACTTTGAGTAATTTGTTTGACTTATCTAAACCTCAGGGTTTTCTTTAATTCTTAAAATAGGGATAATAAAGGATACTGTATTGTAGAAATGTGATTATTAAATGAAATAGTGTCTGTTGTAGATTGATGCATATTAATAAATTTGCATGTAAAGTGCTTCACATAGCACATCAAACATAGCAGATATTCAATAAATCATAATAGCTAACATGTATTGAGTGCCTACTATGCACCAGGCATTGTTCTACATACTCAACATATATTAACTTGCTTACTCCTCACAGCTAGAACAAGATTCCTCAGTGGACAAAGGAGAACATCCCTGGGA
Source organism: Halichoerus grypus (assembly GCF_964656455.1). Lineage (NCBI taxonomy): Eukaryota > Metazoa > Chordata > Mammalia > Carnivora > Phocidae > Halichoerus > Halichoerus grypus. Next base: position 46,264,025 of record NC_135726.1, on the reverse strand, counting down.
AGCAGCAGGTCAGAACTGAGAAAACCCCAAAATTTTAGAAACATAAGTGGGAGTCTTCATACTCTAGATAAGTAATCAATATAGACACAAGTAGTAGACCTACACCTACAACCAGTTTTAGGAAGTTTCTAAAGAGAATTGGATAAACCAATCAATATAAAGAAAATGAGGATTCACAGAGAGGAATACAGAACTCAATTTAGATCAAGAAAAAGAACAGAGTATCACAATTAACTCAAAAAAGGCACCAGGCCCAGGCAATTGTATTGGGTGAATCTAGGTAAATTTAAGAAGTATTTAAATTGTTCCATACCACAGAAAAAGTATAAAGTTTGTAAAATTTTTAACCAGTGGCTGTAAAATTGAAATGAAAAGGGAATTGAGGGAAAAAAGTTACAGACAAATATATATAGGCTTTTACATATTTGAAATATATGCTTCCACTCATTCAGTGAATATTGAGTAGCTACCGTTTGCTGGACACTGTTTTAGATATGAGGAGACAATAGTGACCAATACTAAGACTATGTCCTCATGGAGTTATTTAAAGTTATTTAAAGCTGAAATTGAAATTGTTTATAGTTAAATATAAAACAATAGATTCTCTAGACTCAGCAAAATGAAGAATAATAAACTGAGGAGTAGCATATAATCTAGGCTGAAGAGACTCAGGATAATAATGTTATGTTATTCCTAATTTACAAATTCACTGCAATTAGAACCCAAATTCCTCAGGTCTTTTTGCCCTTTAATTTCACAACTTTGTTCTGAAATTCATCTATGAAGTGTGAATTCTTAAGACAGCAAGAAAGTTGTTGAATCTGACCTACTTGTAGAAATTCTGCATATGATAAAGATGGTTTATACCTGTAAATAAAAGATGGATTTGGGTTTATTAGAATAATTGTATCCATTACAGTAAGGGAAATGCAAATAAAACCATAGTGAAGTATTTCAAAATCATCATATTGGCAAAAGCGTTACAGAGCCAATTATTGGAAAGATGTGGAGCAGTAGGAATGTTCATACAGTGTTATTGGAAGTAGTTGTATTTAGGATAATTTAGCAATATCTAGTAAAGTTGAAAATGTGGTTACTCTCTAACCCAGCAGTTCTGTACTTAAACCTCTTATAGTCTCTCCTCATGTGTTTAGGGTGATGTACATGAAAGTCTATTTCAGCATTATTTGAGAATGAAAAGTTTAAAGCAATCAAAATAACCATTAGGGTGAATGTAAGTTATAGCCCAAGTTAAAAGGAATGAAGTAGAGATACTTCTTTCAACATGGATAAATCTAAAAAAAACCAAAAAACAAAAACCAAACATGAATAAATGTTAAAACAATATTAATGAAATTGAACTAGAGAGTATTTTGTATGAGATGGTACCACTTATATAAAGTTTGAAAATATGCAAATTGATGCTATGGGTATATGGCTAAATACCATATAGATTTAATGTTACAACATTCGTGAAAATAATAATTAAATCCAAAACGGTGACATCTGTCTGCAGGGGGAGAAAAATGAGATTGAGAAAAGGATGCAAAGGGAGATATCTTTTAATCATTTACTTCTTTAAAAAATAAGCAAATATGGCCAATTCTTATAAATTGATAAAGCTGGTTGTTGGTTTATAGATAGGTTCTTATTCTCTGTATCTTTCGTAATAAAAAAAAAAATAAAGAACATTTAAATATTTGCTTTTGCCAAGTTACTTCCTTACTATACCTCAGGCATGACACTGGTGTTCCCATCCATATTCACCATTCTCTTCAGAGAGAAGCTGACACATAATTGATCATATAGTTTTTCTCTTCATTTTTTTAATGTAGCACATTACATTGATTTTTTTTTTTTTTAAGTAGGTTCCACACCCAGTGTGGGGCCCAATGCCAGGCTTGAACTCATGACCCTGAGATCAAGACCTGAGCTGAGATCAAGACTTGGAGGCTTAACCGATTGAGCCACCCAGGTGCCTAACATTACATTGATTTTTATAGGTTGTACCACCCTCACAGGACTGGGATAAATTCCATTTGGTCATAGCATATAGTTCTTTTACTAGGTTGCTGAATTCACTAGCATGTTATTATTGCTAGTATTGTGTTGAGGATCTTTGTATCTATTTTCATTTGTATTCACAAGGGATACTGGCTTGTAGTTTTTTTTTTTTTTCCTTGTATTGTCTCCCCCCCCTTTATTTTTAAAGATTTTATTTATTTATTTGATAGAGACACAGTGAGAGAGGGAACACAAGCAGGGGGAGTGGGAGAGGGAGAAGCAGGCTTCCCGCTGAGCAGGGAGCCTGATGCGGGGCTCGATCCCAGGACCCTGGGATCATGACCTGAGCCGAAGGCAGATGCTTAATGACTGAGCCACCCAGGCGCCCCCTTTCTTTCCTCTTTTTTTTTTTTTGGCTTTAATAACAAGGTAATGTTGACCTCATAGAATGAGTTTGGAAGTGATTCCTCTAGTTCAAGTTTTGGGAGAGTTTGAGGAGAATTGGTGTTAATTCTTTAAATGTTTGGAAGAATTCACCAGTGAAGCTACTGGACCTGGGCTTTTCTTTGTTAGGAGGCTTTTGCTTAATGATTTAATTTCCTTTTTTTGTTATAGGTCTGTTTGGATTTTCTATTTCTTCTTGCATTGTTTTTGTAGTTGTGTATTTCTAGGGGTATATTTCTAGTTTTCCCATTTCATCAAGATTATCAGATTGCTTAGCCTACAATTGTTATAGTATTCTCTTATAATCCTTTTTATTTCTGTAAAATTGGTAAAGTCCTTACTTTCACTTCTAATTTTAGTAATTTGAGTCTTCTCTCTCTTGTCTGTTTTAATAGTCAACTGCCAAAAGTTTTTCAATTTTGCTGTTATTTTCAAGGAACCAACTCCTGGGTTTGTTGATCTTTATTTATATATTGTTTTGTTTATCTGTGCTCTAATCTTTATTATTTCCATTCTTCTGACAGCTTTGGGTTTAAATTGTTCTTTTTTGCTAATTCCATATTATATAAAGTTAAGTTATTGATTTGAGATCTTTCTTTTTTAAAATGTAAATGTTTACAGCAATAAATTTCTCTTAGCACTGATTTGGATGCATTCTGTAAGTGTTGGTATGTTATGTTTTTCAGTTTGTCTCAAGATCTTTTGTGATTTCTCTTGTGATTTATTTTTTGATGCACTGGTTAAAAGTCTTTAATTTCCACAGATTTGTGGATTTTCCACTTCTCCTCCTGCTATTGATTTCTAGTTTCATTCCACTGGGCCCACTACATCCTATAACTTTTGGTAAGTTGTGTTTAATTTTCATTTATCCTAAATGGTTTTATAATTTCATTTTTGGATTTCTTATTTAGTCTAGTTTTCTTAACAGTATGTTGTTTTAAAAAAAACCCCAGACTCTTAAATACAGAGAATGAACTGGTATTTGCTTAGAGGGAAGGCTGGTATGGGTGTGGGTGTGGGTTAAATAGACAAAGGGAATTAAAAGGTACAAATTTGCAGTTATAAAGTCAGAGATGAGAAATAAAAAATAAGGAATACAGCCAATACTATTGTAATAATGTTGTATGGTTACTACACTTAGTGTGGTGGGCACTGAGTAATGTATTGAATTGTTGAATCCATATGTTTGTACACCTGAAACTAACAGAACTAATTGCTTATTAATTATACTTCAAAAAGTGTGTTGCTTAATTTCCACATATATATGAATTTTCCCATTGTCCTGTTATTTCTAGTTTCATTCCATTGTAATTGGTAAAGATATGTGGTATATTTTCAGTCTCTTAAAATGTATTAAGACTTGTTTTGTGGCTAATTATTTGTTCTATCCTGAAGGATGTTCAAAATGCACTTAAGACAAAAATCAGTGTTTTGCTATTAATGGGTTGAGTATTCTGTTTTGTCTGTTGACTTATGGTATTGTTCAAGTCTTCTATTTCCTTACTGATCTTCTATTTCATTGTTTTATTCATTATTTTGTTTTGTTTTCAAGTTTTTATTTAAATTCCAGTTAGTTAACATACAGTGTAATATTAGTTTCAGGTGTAGAATTTAGTGACTCATTGTTTTATTCATTATTGAAAGTGGAGTAGTCAAGACTCCAGGTATTATTGTATAACTATTTGTATGTTCAATAATGTCATTTTTTTGCTTCATATATTCTGCAGCTCTGTTGTTAGATACATATCATAGAGTGAATATTTGTGTGTCTCGCAAATTCATATGTTGAAGCCCTAACCCCTATTGTAATGGAGATGGGGCCTTTGGAAGATAATGAGGGTTAGATAAAGTCATGAGGGACAAACCTTCGTGACAGGAATAGTGCTCGTATAAGAAAAGATACCAGAGAGCTTAATCCTCTTTCTCTGCATTTGGACAAAGAAGTGGTCATGTGAGCACACAGCAAGATAGCAGCCATCTGCAATCCAATAAAAGAGCTCTCATTTAAAAAAAAAAAAAGAGCTCTCACCAGAAACTGACCAGCTGGGACCCTGATCTCCAAATTCCAGCCTCTAGCACTGTAAGAAAATTAATTTCTGTTGCTTAAGACACCCAGTTTATGGTATTGTTTAATAGAAGCCCAAGCTAAGACAATGCATATGATTATAACTGTTATATTTTCTTGAAGTTTTAATCAATATCTCTGCCTGACCTCAGAGATAATGTAACAGAAACTTCAGTGATGAGACACAACATGGAATACAAACTTTGCAAAAATAGTTTGGAGAAGTCACTAAATAATGAATGGCTGCTGTCCTCAACAAACAGAAATCAGCAATCCCCAAGGAGGGAAATAATCTGATTTCCAAACTTAAAACATACTACTCAAAATGTCTACATCTCAGCAACAAATTACAAAGCATTAAAAAACAGGAAAGTATGTACCATTCACATATAAAAAAGAATCTGACAGAAACTATCACTGAGGAAATGAAGACATTGAAATTACTAGTCAAATACATTAAACCAGCTATGCAAAATATGCTAAATGAGCTAAGTAAAACACTGGACAAAAAACTAAAGTAAATCAAGAAAACAATATATGAAAAAAATGAATGTTGATTAAAAAATAGAAACTATAAAAAGGAACCAAAAAGAAATTCTGGAGCTGAAAAGTACAATAGCTGAAATGAAAAATTCACTAGAGTCCAATGGCAGATCTGAGGAGGCAGAAAACTTAGTGAACTTAAAGATAGGGCAATTGAAATGATCTAGTCTGAAGACTAGAAACAAAAAGAATGAAAAAAGAGTATGACACAATCAAGCACATCAATATATGCATAATAGGGAGTCCAGAAGGGAGGAAGAAGGAGGCAGAAAAAATATTTGAAGAAATGACTGCCAAAATCTTCCCAAACTTGATAAAGACATGAAATACACATTTTCAAGACCCTCAATCAACTGCAAGCATGATAAACTCAAAGGGATCAACACTGAGAAATGTTACAATTAAATTATTGAAAAGCAAAGACAAAGATTCTTGAAAGCAGTAGGAGGCAATCAATTTGCTACATACAAAGGTGCTTCAATAGAATTAACAGCTGATTACTCATCAGAAACCATGGAAGTCAGGAGAAAATCAGATTATATATTCAACATTCCAAAAGAAAAAAAGCCCTGACAGATGATCTATATCTAGCAAAACTAACCTCAAAAATGAAAGAGAAGTTAAGATATTCCAGGTAAACAAAAGCTGAGGGAGTTGTTACTAGCATACCTCTGTTTTAACTTTGTTAAATCAATATTTATGAAGTAGAGTGCCACAATGTTGGCTGGTGAGCTGGGGTTCAACAAAAGGCCAAAAAGAAATTGAAATAGAGTTTATTACTCACGGTCCGGGAGGAAGTACACAGCATGCCTCCAGGGACAACGCAGGTAGGTCCAGGCAGAATGCAGACAGAAAGTGCAGCAGGACCTAGGGCACATGCTTTCATTAGGGTCTGTAGGTAGTGTGTTTTAGGATTCTAATGCTAAGGCCAGATTGGTTAATTCAAATAAAAAAGAGTGGGGTTTATATAAGCTTCATGGGGGTCTTATAGAAGGGCCACACAAGGGGAGGGCTCTGGGAAGCAGGGGAAACTGTTTATTACAAGGGCCATTTGGGGAAGTCCTATCAGGAAGTTATTTGTGAAGCTATGGGCTGTGATCTAAGGTATGTACCAATGGGAGGGACTAGTGTTAGTTTGAAGCCCTGGTTTCATTGATCTATTGTTTTAGTTTCTATTTATTTCTGGTCTAATCTTTATTATTTCCTTCCTTCTACTGTTTTTGAGTTTTGTTTGTTCTTCTTCTAGCTCCTTTAGGTGGAAGGTTAGGTTGTTTGAGATTTTTCTTCCTTCTTGAGGTAGGCGTGTATTGCTATAACCTTCCCTCTTAGAACAGCTTTTGCTGCATCTCAAAGATTTGGGGCTGTTTTCATTTTCACTTGTCTCCATGTATTTTTTATTTCCTCTTTAATTTCTTGGTTGACCCATTCATTGTTTAGTAGCATGTTATTTAACCTTCATGTATTTGTGCTCTTTCCAGATTTTTTCTTGTGGTTGACTTCTAGTTTCATAGTGGTGTGGCCAGAAAAGATGCATGGTATGATGTCAATGTTTTTTTAATTTGTTGAGACTTGTTTTGTGGCCTAATATGTGATCTATTCTGGAGAATTTTCCTTGTGTACTTGAAAAGAATGTGTATTCTGCTGTTTTAGGATGGAATGTTCTGAATATATCTGTAGATCCACCTGGTCCAATGTGTCTTTCAAAGTCACTGTTTCCTCATTGATTTTCTGTTTGGACAATCTATCCATTGATCTAAGTGTGTTAAAGTCCCCTACTATTAATATTGCAACTCATTTGTGTCCCAAAGGTTTGTTTCCTGCTTGCTCAACAAGTATAGATTAGCTCTAGCCCTGGCACCCCATCAAAATTCTCCACCATTCAGTGGGGCTGAAACCATACCTTCTATGATGAAATCTGAACCCCAGGTTTAGAGATGGGGCCCATCTTCAAAATTTATCCTTCCCTGGATACTCTCCTTCAGTCTTTGGGTACTTTTCAGAGTTCTTTTATATCTTATAGTTACTCTTTTACAATAGCTTCATATTTCTTTATACTCCATCTTGGTCCAGAACTGGAAGTAAAATATATCCTTAATAGCTGCATTAAATATTTACACTAACTGTAATTAATAATGTATTGGGAGTTATTTCTATACTCATATGGAAATTTTTTTAAAGATTTATTTATTTGAAAGAAGAGGGGAGGGGCAAAGGGAGAGGGAGAGAGAGAATCTTAAACAGACTCTGCTGAGCATGGAGCTCAACACAAGGCTCAATCTCACGACTCTGAGATCATTACCTGAGCCAAAATCAAGAGCTGGATGCTTAACTGACTCAGCCACCCAGGCACCCTACTCTTATGGAAATTTTTGAGCAAATTAGAGGGAAATTATGTATCACTTCTGATAATGTTTCACTTAGCCATGGGGCCACAATTGGCAAGGGAGAATGGGAAATTTGGTACCTAGCAGGGCAGCCAAGCACCCAGGAAAAAACTGAAAATTCTGGCAGTCTGCCAAAATTATGGTGTATCACTAAAAGAATATATAGTTGTAGCAATATGCCACCATAAAAATGAGGTAATTTCATGTAGGAGAGGATCTCTGAGACAGAATATATTTTCCAAAAAGGCCCACCAAAGTATATCCTACCCCATATGCTCTACTTACAACGTGACACTCTCCTATCAAGATGTAGCTGCCTACACAGAGAATGGCAGAAGTGAGATTATGCAACTTCCCAGGCTAGGTATGGAAGATCTTTATGGCATATTGCATTTTCCAAACAGGCCACAGTATATCCTATCCTACAAGCTCTTCTTAAAATGTGACACTTCTTTCACAGAGCTGTAACTGCCTCAACCAATGGAGTATGACACAAGTGAGGTTATGTGATTTCTGAGGCTAGATCATAAAAATTACATGCGCTTTGACCTTGTTGTTTAGGGCATATTCTTGGAACCCAAGACACCATGCTAAGCAGCCACATAGAGATATCACATGTAGGTATTCTGGCTGACCACCCTATCTAAGGTCCAGTTGACAGCTAGAATCAACTGCCAGACATGTGAGCATGTGAATCTTCAGATGATCCCAGCCTTCAGCCATCAAGCTTTCAAGCCACCCCATCTGAGGCTATGTCAATTAGAGATGAGCAGTTGCTGTCAAGCCTTGTCCATATTTTTATAGATGTGTGAGCTAAATAAACTATTATTGTATCTTAAGCCAAGTTTGGAGTGGTTGTTATGCAGCAATAGCAACTGGAATCATTGCCAAAATATGTAAGTGAAAAAAGCAAGGCAGGTTTTTAAAATATACAATTTTTATATATTCTTAAAAAGCAAATGAAAAAAGAGAAACTACATCCTAGCTCGCTCGCTGTCTCTATATATACATATATTGCTTTCAATCTCTGCTAGTAGCTTATATAGCTAGAAATATACAATTTCATATATATCCTTGGAAAAATTACACAAGTGGGTCATTTCCTAATGGATTTGTTCCAAAGCCTGGGAACTGTTTGGGGGATTTGAGTCATACACTGTTGCAGGCCAGGATTGGGTTTCATTAACAGTAGTACATTTCCCTCAAAAACTCAATAGGCTTTCAAAGTATTTGCTACTGTTTAATTACAATGTCAAAGATCTTGTGTGAGGAGCCCCAGGTCATGATCCTGGAGTCCCTGGATCAAGTCCCGCATCGGGCTCCCTGCTTGGCGAGGAGCCTGCTTCTCCCTCTAACCCACCCCCCTCTCATGTACTCTTTCTCTCTCTCATTCTCGCTCTCTCAAATAAATAAATAAATCTTTAAAAAAAAAAAAAAAAAGATCTTGTGTGAATACAGTTTTAAGCCTGATTTCTTTTGCTTACTGGCCCCTTTGTACTTTCTTTTTTCTATCCCTTTAATGTTGCTAGGCAATCATATTTCACATTAAATATCTCACTTTGGTGATGTTTCATATCTTTTCTTTTGGACCTCAAACTTCTCATCCCCCATATTTTCAGCTAACCTTAACACTCATGGAATCACTGAAGGAATCAGAAGAACACTTCACAAAACTTCTCCCACCTCATCTGCTTACTTCCCAGCACCCCATATTCTGCCATACTATTGCCAGGAATAAACTCTCCATACCCAAAATGATCCCTCCATCTGCTAAATCTTATCCCCTCTCACTGACATAAGGTCATTGCTCTAGTAATTCTCACTTCTTTGTTATGAATTATTCCCCCCATCTGTATTATTCCAACCAGCATACAGAACTGCTATTACTTCTCCCGTCCTGGAGACACTCCAATTCCTGTTGCCACACTAATTAACTGTTTTTTGTTTGTTTTTTTTTGCTTCAGTTTGCAGCAAACACCTCCAAGCAGTTGTGTCTATATTCATTGTCTCCAATTTCTATTTTTCAACAGTTTCTTAATTCAACCACTCCAAAACAAACAAAAATACCCCTTCTCTTCTCAAGATCAACAATAACATGGATAAGTTCAAGTCAATTCTCAAGTATTCTCTAGTATTATGTCATCTGCTAATGGTATCTACAACCATTGATCATCCTTCCTTTGACTCACTTTCATTCAGCTTCTGTAATGCCACACTATTCTGTTTTTCCTTCCATCCCACTGGTCCTTCTTAGCATCCTTTGCTAGTCTGTCCTTTTATCCTTGAACTCTTAATGTTAGAAGGCACTGTGGATCAGTCTTTATCTATACCCAGGTCTTTAATGATCTTATTCTGCCTCTGGTTTTATGTAAGTATAGGCAATACCTACCAAATTCATATAATCTCTAGAACAGTACAAGCTAAAACATCCAAGTGCCTAATCAATATTATCATTTTGTCTAAAAGATACTTCAAATTCAACATGTTCAAAATTGAACTCCCAAACTTCCCCAACAAACCTGATGGAATTGCAGCTTTCCCCATCTCAGCTGATGGGAATACCATCTTTCCAATTGTTTGAGACCAAAACCTGTGAGTCAAAGTCACCCCAGAACCCCCTCTCTCTCACCTGATATCCAACCCTTAAACAAATCTTGCTTGCTCACATTTACCCTATATTTAGAATTGAACAACTTCTCCCCATTGTTACCACTATGGTGTGAGCCAACATCATCTTTCATCTGAATTAAGAGGCCATAGCCTCTTGCCCATTTACTTGTTTTTTCTTTTAACAACACAATAGCAGCCTATCAAATCACATCCCCTGCTCAAAACACTCCAGTGGCTGCCATTTCCATCAGAAAAAATTACAAAATGCTTACAGTGACTTACAAGATATGGCCCTGTTATCTCTCCATCTTCCTCAATTATAACGCCCTTGCACAGACCTCTACAATAGCTTCTTTGATGTTTCTCAAGTATACCAGCATCATCCCATTGTAGGGCCTTTGTTCTAGCTTTTCCTGTCTGCAGTGCTCTTCCCGTAGATAACCACTGACTTACTCCTTCACATCTTCAAATCTTGACTCGAATCTTTCCTTATCTATGGTCCATTTCATAAACTTTCATATTCCTTAGCTACTTTTGAATGACCTTTCCTCCATAACACTAATGTTCTAACATACTCTGTAATTTTTCTATTATTATTCTATCTCCTCCTGCTAGAGTTGCTCATTGATATATCCCAAACACCTAAAAAATGTACTGTCAACCAGGATTGAATGCCTGTAGGGAGAGATAGCATCTCTTAACAAAGCAATATCGCTTTCAATCTCTGCTAGTAGCCTCTGCAGTCTATACCAAATTTATCTTTCACGGGACATTACCAAAAGCAACAAGAAACACCCAACACACATTCTGAATCACTCCTACCATTTCTACTAACATTACAGTCTTAACTGGTGAAGAATCTGCCTTGTAAGATAGAATGGAAGGGAGACAGACCAAATGTCCTGTCTATGAAAGCAAAAATCTTTAGTTTTCTAGCCTGAAGTGGGTTAATTCTCATTCATGATGGCACAAAGTCAATGCCAAACTTGAGATTTCTTTTACCCACAGCACTCCACTTCTGGGTACAAAATTTTATAACCTTAATACATTTTAGTGTCAATAACAGAATGAAAACAACATCAACAAATAAGTTTATTTTAATTTTATATAAAGAAATACAGGAGGCAAGCAGACCAGAATTGGTACAACTGTTCCATAAAATCAGTACAGGTGTAAACTCATTCTGTATTTCTGCTCCATCATCCTTAGTACCCAGATAACCATTCTCAAATTAAATGTCCACATTGTAGGTAGGGAAACAAAGAAATACAAAGAGAGAAAAGGTATTCTTAAATGTCCTACATGTACAAATACCACTTCCATCTTGTTGACCTGCAAGAGGGGCTGAGATGATTTTTCAGCCAAGAATTCTAAAGGAAAAATGGATATTGGGTAGGGAAATAACAGTCCCTGACAGACTGTCACCATGTTTCACTGAAAAATAGTAATGTTGGTTTATTTTTAGTTTAATTCAAAAGCTGTACATTCAAGTTTTTAGAAATTTCCTAGTAGGAAATTTTATTTTGGCTATCCATTGTTATTCATTTCTAAATAATATTCTTGAATTGTGGTAAAAAAAATGATAGGACATATGAGTTTCTGGACTTTGTTACAATTCACTTCAACTCTCTTCAACAATCCACTGATTAAATCTACAATGTTTTGTGGGTTTTTTCCCCCAACAGTATGAATTTTCTCTTCTAGTATATGGGATGAGATGTGAATGAAAGCTTTCTCATATTCATTACAGCATACAGTGCCCCCCACTCAAAGAGTCAGGGTCAAGTGTTAATGAAAGATTTCTTAATATTCATTATACTCCTAAGTGTCCTCTTCTCATGCAAATTCTCTAAAATCGTACTAGTAATAATGATAGCTAATACTTGTGATATGCTATGTTCAAGGCACTGCTCTAAGAGCTTTACATGAAATGTCTCACATAATACTTCCAAGAATCTTACAAGGAAGGTATTATTCTTAGGCCTATCTTACAAATGACTAAACCAAAGCAGAGGTTAATTATGATAAATGTCATGAGGAAAATAGCTGGTAGAGACAGGGTAATGTTGAAAAAGACATATTCTACAGCTAAAGGCCTCAATATATTTACTATATTAACAGAATTATTCTCTATTATAATATGCTAAAGTTTAATAGGTTTCCAGTAATGATAGGTTTTTCTACATAGATTACATTAATAGTTATTTTCCCCCATTAGAATTCACTGATGCTGAACTTTATGAGGCAAATATGCTCCCATATTCACATTTTAGGAATTCTTTGATAATAATGGATTAGTGACCAGAGAAGGCTATCTTAATCACAAAGAATCAGATAATTCATATATAAACTTGTGAGCTATGACTGAAGTCTATCCCACATTCCTTATATTCAAAAGATTTCTCACTGATATGAATTCTCTGATGTTGAGTTAGTTGTGAACCACGAGTAAAGGCCTTCCCACATTCCTTACATTGATAGGGTTTCTCACCAGTATGAACTCTCTGATGTCGAGAAAGATGTGAGCTCTGAGTAAATGCTTTTCTGCATTCTTTGCATTCATAGGGCTTCTCACCAGTATGAATTCTCTGATGTAAAGTAAGTTGAGAGCCATGACTAAAGGCCTTCCCACATTCCTTGCATTCATAAGGCTTTTCTCCAGTGTGAACTCGCTGATGTTGAGTAAGTTGTGAACCACGAATAAAGGCCTTCCCACATTCCTTACACTGATACGGTTTCTCACCTGTATGAATTCTCTGATGCTGTATGAGGAGTAAGCCACGAGCAAAGGCCTTCCCACATTCATTACATACATACGGTTTTTCACCAGTATGAAGTCTCTGATGTTGAGAAAGATGTGAACTCTGAGTAAAGGCCATTCTACATTCTTTACATTCATACGGTTTCTCACCAGTATGAATTCTCTGATGTTGAGTAAGCTGTGAGCCACGAATAAAAGACTTCCCACATTCCTTACATTCATAGGGTTTCTCACCGGTGTGAATCCTCTCATGTTGAGTAAGTTCTGAGCCACGACTAAATGTCTTTCCACATTCTTTACATTCATAGGGTTTTTCACCAGTATGAATCCTTTGATGTCGAGTAAGGAGTGAGCCACGATTAAAAGCCTTTCCACATTCCTTACATTGATAGGGTTTCTCACCAGTATGAATTCTCTGATGTTGGGTAAGTTGTGAGCCATGACTAAAGGTCTTTCCACATTCCTTACATTCATAGGGCTTCTCATTGGTATGAATTCTCTGGTGTTGAGTAAGTTGTGAGCCACGGATAAAGGCTTTCCCACATTCTTCACATTTATAGGGCTTTTCACCAGTATGAATCCTCTGATGTTGCATAAGCAAAGAGCCACGAATAAAGGCCTTTCCACATTCCTTACATTCATATGGCTTTTCCCCATTGTGAATTTTCTGATGTTGAGAAAGCTGTGAACCACAAATAAAAGCCTTCCCACATTCCTTACATTCATAAGGTTTTTCACCAGTGTGAATTCTCTTATGCAGAATAAGTTGTGAGAGCTGAGTAAAGACCTTTCTACATTCTTTACATTCATAGAGTTTCTCACCAGTATGAAGTCTCTGGTGCAGAGTAAGTTGTGAGTTCTGAGTAAAGGCCTTCCCACATTCTTTACATTCATAAGGTTTCTCACCAGTATGGACTTTTTGATGTCGGGTGAGTTGTGAGCTACGAATAAAGGCCTTCCCACATTCTTCACATTTATATGGTTTTTCACCAGTATGAATTCTATGATGTAAAATAAGTTGTGAGCTCTGAGTAAAGGCCTTCCCACATTCCTTGCATGCATAGGGTTTCTCACCAGTATGAAGTCTCTGATGAAGAATGAGCTGTGAATCACGACTAAAGGCCTTCCCACATTGCTTACATTCATAGGGTTTTTCACCAGTATGAATACTATGATGTTGAGTTAGGTGTGAGGCTCGTCTAAAAGCCTTCCCGCATTCCTTACATTTATAGGGTTTCTCAGTAGAATGACACCTAGGATGTTGAGATAAGTAAGCATGCTGATTGAAAATGGACATTTTTTCATATATGATCATCCCTTGCCTGAAATATTCCTCCTGATTTTCTTGTTGCTTTTCCAATGTGCCTCTCACTTCCAAATAATCTCTGGAACTGGACTCCTCAAGGTCACAGTTTTCAAGCCTGGCACTCATTTCCCATTGGGATAATTCTGTTTCATAAGTGTCCTTTTTTGGAGATAAATCCTTATTTGCACTCCTTGAAGGCAAGTCTGAAAGATAAGAGAACATGAAAAATTCCTGTTATCATTTCAGGAGAACCCATAGTAGAAAAGACTATATATGAAAATATACATGGGAGCACCTGGGTGGCTCAGATGGTTGAGCGTCTGCCTTCGGCTCAGGTCGTGATCCCAGGGTCCTGGGATCGAGTCCCACATCAGGCTCCCTGCTCAGCGGGGAGCCTACTTCTCCCTCTGCCTCTCACTCTCTCTCTCTGTCTCTTATGAATAAATAAATAAAATCTTAAAAAAAAAAAAAGAAAATAGATATGGATGGTAACCAATTTATGATGGTTCAACTTAAAATTTTTTGATTTTATGATAGTACAAAAGCAACATACAGGGACGCCTGGGTGGCTCAGTCGGTTAAGCATCTGCCTTCAGCTCAGGTCATGATCCCAGGGTCCTGGGATCGAGTCCCACATCGGGCTCCTTGCTCAGCGGGGAGCCTGCTTCTCCCTCTCCCACTCCCCCTGCTTGTGCTCTCGCTCTCTTTCTGACAAATAAATAAAATCTTAAAAAAATAAAAAAGCAACATATAGAAACTGTACTTCAAATTTTGAATTTTGATAATTTCCTGAGCTAGCAATATGCAGTACAATACCCTCATGATCCTGGGCAGTGGCAGTAAGTTACAACTCCCAGGCAGCCACGTGATTATGAGGGTAAACAACTGATATACTTACAACCATTCTGTACCCATACAACCATTCTGCTTTTCAGTTTCAGTATAGTATTTAAAAAATTATATGAGGTATTCAACATTTTATCATAAAATAGGCTTTATGTTAGATAATTTTGCTGAACTATAGACTTGTAAGTGTTATGAGCATGTTTAAGGTAGGATAGGCTAAGCTCTGATGTTTGGTAGGTGTATTAAACTTACAAATTTTCAACTCACAATGGGATTATTGGGACAGGAGTTGTAAGTTGAGGATGTGATATAGGTAACTAATACAAGAAATAACTGGCTTACATCAGTGCTTTTCAGATATTTACTATGACCTATACTAATACCTACTTACCTTTCACATCACAACCTGACCCATACAGTTTCATTAAACAATATCTACCCTGTTTTATTTTTTCTATGCTATTCAAGTCTCCTCTCACTCACACATGCACACACACACACTCACACACAGATAGTCAAAACCCACTAAACTGATTTCATGTTGCATGCAGTAATATATTCCTGCCTAGGGTTTCAAAAAAATATTAGCATAGAATGATCTTACATACTAACATGTAAAAAGAGCACCAGAGAATCTACTGAGAAAGTAAGGGGAGAGAAAACATTTTTAAGCCAATGGTTCTCAAACTGGGGCGGGGGGGGCGGTCAAAATCACTGGGGACTTTGATAAAATTAAAGATGCCCAGATACCACACCAGACTAACTGATCTGAATCTAATGCATCAGAAAAAGAGCATGGTGATCTCTAGTTTTAATACTTTCTACAAACTGATTCTGATTCAGATCATGATTTGCTATCTCTGCCTAAAACTTAATAGCTTCCAAATTAAACTTAGAATAAAATCCAAATGCCTCCCATGACTTTGACAAAGCACTCCATGGTGCAGTCCCAACTTATCTGATTTCTCTCCACAAGCCTTCTCAGTTTTGCTCATTATTTGCCAAACATACTAGATTCCTTTGAGCTCTGAAAAAACTAAAGAGCCAATTTCAACTTACAACTAACTAGAGCCTGTTTGATGTCTTTGGACTACTGTGCATGACATACTGACTTTTTCTCATCCTTCAGGTCTCAATTTAAATACCAGTTCATATATCATAAATATCCATTTCTACTAACAGAAGACTAGGTAATTTAAAACAAATTTCCTGATGAGAGCAATTACACAAATTGGACAAGATATTATGGGCACCTGACTGAAGGCACTAGAGAACTGCTATTGTAATAAAGAGTCGGTGGGCTGAAAATTGAAAAACATGAAAATTCAAAGAAATAAGCTAATTATTTTAGGCTACTTTTCCACTCACGGAGGTCCTACAGTTCAAGAAAAGACAACTGAGACGTGGAAAAACTAAGCGGTGTATTGGACTATTTCTTAAGGTTTGGGCAATAACTAGAGAACAGGGCCCTCTATAAAGTCATACTTAGAGTTGGGAACCCTGAGGGCTACAAAAATAAGGAATAAGGGAAAAACAGTAGACCAGTCTGGGCAGGGTCCGAAGTCTGAACCATCTTTGAATCAACTCAACCAAGAAATCTGAACTAAAGTAATTTAAGATTATTTGCCACAAAGCATATTAAAATCTTCACTGAAGATTCACCCAAGGCTTCAAATTACTTTCATAATTTTTCTTTACAATTGTAAATTATGTAAATTACAATTGTACAATTACAATTTATTGAGTCTAGCACTCAATAAAAAATAACCAGGTGATGAGGGTACACAGACAACTTAACTGAAAAACAGAAGAATAAAGACAAAAGAAACAGATCTATGAGGGCTCAAGTCGTGTATCCACTACAAAAGTAATGATACAACACTTCTATCATTCCTAAATACTCTTGTGCTATCCCTTTGTAGTAAATTTCTCCTAACCTTAAGCGTAGATGCCTGGAAACTACTGATCTATGGCTTTCCCAGCACCTCCTTACAAATGGAAACAAAAGTATTTCCATACAAAATCTAAGATTAAAATGGAAAAAGTGATCATACTTTTCCAATTGCCTTGCCTCTTTCATACTGCTTCCTAGGTACTAGCCAGAGATATCTTCACTAGTTCTCCCTGTCCTTTTCAACCACAATACCAAGTAGCCTTTGATTACTTATCTTTACTTCACAGTCTGCTTTCTTTATGCCCTGTCTCATGTGTTCTCATACTCACTCTTGTATCCAAGGCAAATACCAGAATAATAATTGTATAATTTCTTGGGCATTGATACAGGTCAAAGACATGATGAAAGGTTTCTGTAAACTTATGGAATACTAGGGATTTTGGAGAGAAAAAAGCAATTACTGAATATAAGGAAAGGAATCTGGAGTAATAAATTTCCAGGAATTTTACTGAAAAACAGTACACTGTATGGAAATAAGATCCAGAAAAAGAACACCAAAAAATCTCATATGCTGCTAATGGCAATGTACAACAGCACAACCATGATGAAAGAGTTTGGTTGTTTTGTATAAGGGTAAACATACACTTAGCATATGATCCAGCATTAATAATTGTATGTATTCACACTTATGCCCAGACAAACATCTGTACACCAAGGATTATAGCAGCTTTATTCACAATTACCAAAAAATCAGAAACCAAAGATGCATTCATACTGGTAAAGAAGTTAAACTGTATTTGCAGATGACATACTATACATAAAAAATCCTAAAGACTCCACTAAAAAACTACTAGAAGTAATAAATGAATCCAGTAAAGTTACAGAATAAAAGAACTTATACCATGAAGTTAGTAGCATTTCTATACAGTAATAATAAAGTAGCAGAAAAAGAAATTAAGAAAACAATCCCATTTACAATTATATTAAAAGAATAAAATACCTGGGAATAAACTTAACCAAACAGGCAAAAGACCTGTAGTCTGAAAACAATAAAACACTGATGAAAGAAATTCAAGATGACATAAACAAATGGAAAAATATTCCATGTTCATAGATTGGAAGAACAAATGTTGTTAAAATGTCCATTCTACCCAGAGCAATCTGTAGATTTAATGCAATCTCTATCAAAATACAAACAAAATTTTTCACAGAACTAGAACAGATAATCCTAATATTTTTATTATATCACAAAAGACCCTGAATAGCCAAAGCAACCTTGAGAAAGAAAAATACAGCTGGAAGTATTACAATTCCACATTTCTAGATAGACTATGAAGCTGTAGTAATCAAAATAGAAAGGTACTGGCACAGATACATGTATCAATAAAACAGAATAGAGAAACCAGAAATAAACCTACACTTATATAGTCAATTAATCCACGACAAAGAACGTAAGAATATACAATGAGGAAAAGACAGTCTCTTCATCAAATGGTGCTGGGAAAATTGGACAGCTATATGCAAAAGAATGAAACTGGACGGTCTTTTAACACCATACAAAAAAACAAACTCAAAATGGATTAAAGGGCTAAATATGAGATCTGAATCCATAAAAATCCTAGAAGAGAACACAGGCAGTAATTTCTCTGACATTGTCCATAGCAACATTTTTTTTTTTTTAGATATGTGCCCTAAGGCAAGGGAAACAAAAAGCAAAAATAAACTATTGGGACTACATCAAAATAGCTTTTGCACAGCAAAGGAAACCATTAACAAAACAAAAAGGCAACCTAATGAATGGGAGAAGATATTTGCAAATATACCCAATAAGAGGTTAATATCCAATATACATAAAGAATTATACAACTCTGAACCAAAAAGTAATTCAATTAAAAAATGGCAGAGGACCTGAATAGACATTTTTCCAATGAAGACATACAGATGGCCAACAGACACATGAAAAGATGCCCAACATCACTCGTCATCAAGAAAATGCAAACCAAAACCACAATGAGCTATCATCATCTTGCACCTGTTGGATGCTAAAAACAAAAAGACAAGAAATAATAAGTGTTGGTAAGGATGTAGAGGAGGAAACCCTCATACACTGTTGATGGGTATGTAAATTCATGTAATCACTGTGGAAAACAGTATGTGGAGGTTCCTCAAAAAAACAAAAATATAGAGTGGGGGAAGATGGCAGCAGAGTAGGAGGACCCTTGGCTCACCTTGTTCTATGAATACAACTAGATAACTATCAAATCATCTTAAGTACCCCAGAAATCGATCTGAAGATGTGTACTCCACATCTAAAGGTAGAGAAGAGGACACATCAAAGAAGTTAGGAAGTCTGGAGATGCAGCTTGGGAGAGAAATGGATCGTGTCTGCTGTAGTGGGAAGGGAGTTGCAGACATGGAGAAGGGTAAGAGACAGACTAGTACACAGGGAATCCCTATAGCAGCTGGCTTGGAAAGTGAAAGGGTCCAAATTTCAAGAGTTCATGCAACCAGCGGGGATTAATGCCTAGAGTTTAAAAGGTCAGCATGTGTGGCTCTGCGAGAGCTTGGAGGACACTGGGACTGCTTTTGGAGAAGAGGCAGGGCAAAGAGCCCGCAGACATACAGTGTGGAAATAGCGATCTGAAGAGCACCTGGGGCACACAGTGGGGAGGTTAGTTGAGAGGCAGCAATCACAGAGAGACCCCTCAAGGAACAAAGGAACTAGCAGGTGCCATTCCCCTCCCCCATCCCTCAGCATAAACACAGAGCCACCTGTGGGAACCAGCGTAGTGACAACACTAGCTACTCAACTTGCTTTCAAGCCCCAGCTCCACCAAGCTACAGTGGAACCACCCTTCCCAGTAACACTTGCCTCAGTCTCCCTTGGTGGGTCCCCTTCCTCAGAATACTGGATCAAACCCCCACTAATACTGTGTCTCCTGACCCAGGAGTTTTGTGAGGCCTCAGTTCCAGTGGCAATGGTGACAGGTCTCATTTCACAAGCAGACCAGAACACATCTAGTTAAAATGCATCCCATTGAGGCCAGGGACCAAACGCTGCTCACAACAGGCAAAGAGGCTTTGCAGATGACTAGCCTGAAGGATAAAGCAGCCGGGACATGACAGCAGAACACACGCAGCACACATTGGAGAAACTCCCTAAAGCACCAGGCCCTGGGGAACAGGGACACTACACTGCAGGACATAACAGAAACTCTTCTTCGTAAGGCCACTACCCTCAAGAAAAGGAGACATAGCTGACTTTCTTAACACAGAGAAACAAGCATGGAGTACTCAGACAAAATTAAGACAGAGGAATTTGTCCTAAATGAAGGAAAAGGACAAGGCCATTGCCAGAGATCTAAGCAAAACAGATATAAGTAACATGCCTGATGGAGAATTTAATGATCATAAGGATACTCACTGGACTTGACAAAAGAGTGGAAGACATCAGTGAGACCATTAACAAAGATAAGGAATAACAGGAAGGGCTCAAGAAATGAAATGAGAAACACATTTGGTGGAATAAACAGAAGGCTGCATGAAGCAGAGGAACGAATTAATGACTAGAAGACAGAGTAACGGAAAGTAATCAAGCTAAACAAAAGAGAAAAAAGAATTACACAAAATGAGAAGAGACTTAAGGAACTCAGTGACTCCATCAAATATAGTAACATTTGCATTATAGGAGTCTGAGAAGAAGAGAGAAAAGGGGGCAGAGAATTTATTGAAGAAATTATAGTTGAAAGCTTCTGTAATCTCAGGAAGGAAAGATATAT
The DNA here is from genome assembly GCF_964656455.1 of Halichoerus grypus. Taxonomy (NCBI): domain Eukaryota; kingdom Metazoa; phylum Chordata; class Mammalia; order Carnivora; family Phocidae; genus Halichoerus; species Halichoerus grypus. The sequence goes on along the minus strand of NC_135726.1, from coordinate 46,243,389 downwards.
CCAGATCCAAAAGGCACAGAGAACCCCCAACAAAATCAAGAAAAGGAGATCCACACCGAGACATACTGTAATTAAATGGCAAAATAGTGATAAAGAAAAAAATATTAAAAGCAGCAAGCCAAAAGAAAGTTACATACAAAGGAACCCCATAAGGCTAGGTGCAGATTTTTCAGCAGAAATTTTCTAAGCCAGAAAGGAATGCCATGATATATTCAAAGTGCTGAATTGGGAGAAACCTCCAGCCAAGAACACCTTATCCAGCAAGTTTTTGATTCAGAATAGAGGGAGAGATAGAGAGTTTCTCAGATAAAAACTAAAGGAGTTTGTAACCACTAAACCAGCCCTGCAAGAATTATTAAGGGGAACCCTCTGAGTGGAAAGCAAAGACCAAAAATGACAGTATTAAGGTAGAAAACACAAAAGCAGTAAAAATGAATATTTCTGTAAAAATTCAGTCAAGGAACTCACAAAATAAAGGATGTAAAATATGACACTGGGTACCTAAAATGTGGGGAGGAGAGGAGTAAAGACTGAATTCAAACTTAAGACCATTAACCTAATATAGACTGCCACATGCAGATGTTGTAGACAAAACTAATGGTACCCAGACAGCAAAAGTCACTAATAAGTATGAGAAGAATTAAAAGAAATAAAAATACATCACTAAAGAAAACCAGCAAACCACGAAAAAGTGAAAGACAAGAAAGGATCAGAGAAAGTCTTCAGAAACAACCACAAAACAAGTAATAAAATGGCAATAAATACATATCTATCAACAATCACTTTGAATGTAATGGACTAAAACATTCCAATCAGGACAAATGGTACCTCCACTTGTGAACAAAGCATAATGTATAAAGCTGTCATATTACTGGGGTGCCTGGGTGGCTCAGTCGTTAAGCGTCTGCCTTCGGCTCAGGTCATGATCCCAGGGTCCTGGGATCGAGCCCTGCATCAGGCTCCCTGCTCAGCAGGAAGCCTGCTTCTCCCTCTCCCACTCCCCCTGCTTGTGCACTCTCTCTCTCTGTCTCTCTCTCTGTCAAATAAATAAAATCTTAAAAAAAAAAAAAGTTGTCATATTACTTTACTATGTTGTACACCTGAAACTAATGCAACATTTGTGTCAATTATATGCAAAATTAAAAAAAATGGAAACCCAGATGTCCCTCAAAAGTGAATGAACCAACAAACTTTGGCATTTCCCTACAATGGAACACTATTCAGGAATAAATAGAAAGTACGGATACATGGAATAATATGGATAAATCTCAAATACATTTTACTAAGTGAAAAAAGCCAGACCAGAAAGGCTATATATTTTTATTCCATTTATATAATATTCTGGAAAAGGCAAAATTGTAGGGATAGAAAACAGGTCACTGGTTGTAATAAGGGACAGCATGATGAAATTTTTAAAAAAGATTTTATTTATTTATTTATTTATTTATTTATTTATTTATTTATTTATTTATTTTAGAGAGCATGAGCTGAGGGAGGGGCAGAGGGAAAGGGACAGGCAGAGAATCTCCACTAGACTCCACACTGGGCACACAGCTCCACGTAGGGCTTGATCTCATGACCCTGAGATCATGACCTGAGCTTTCGGCTCAGGTTTTTGGTTTCGCCAAGAGTTGTTTGATTAACCAACTGAGCCACCCAGGTGCCCCCAACATAAGGAAATTTGAGGTTGTAATGGGACTGTTGTATATTAGGACTACAACAGTAAATAGTGCATCAGATTTCCTGAAGAACACCAATAAATACTGAATAAAACCTGAGAAACAACCTTCCAGAAGAATGTCAAGCTAGATCTACAGAGTCTACAATGAAGAACCAGAAACTAGAAAGGTAAACATACTTTGAAGCCACAGCTACCCTTGGGACATTTGCTGTCTTCAATTGCCTACATATGAAACTTAATGGTCTAAAAAAAATCTCAGATAAGGCCCTGGACTGACAATATGTCAGATTAGTAATAAACCTCTTCAGAAAATTATAACCATCCAAAGTCTGCAGTTCAGAGGGAGAGGAAAAAAATTCCTTGGTTTCAAAGGAAAATGACAAGGAAATCTTAGTCTTAGCCATTTAATAAATTTTGACTTTTATTTTAAGATGGGGAGCCACTGAAGGGTTGTGAGAAGCAGCATGACAATATGACTTTTGTTTAAAAATGAATCATTCTGGTTGTTTAAAAAACAACAGATAGTCAGGGTGCTGCGTGGCTCAGTCAGTTGGGCATCCAGCTCTTGGTTTTGGCTCAGGTCATGATCTCATGAGTTGTGGGACTAAGCCCCAATTTGGGCTCCGCGCTTGGTGGGTAGTATGCCCTATGGGGATGATCTCCCTCTGCCCCTCCCCCACACACTCTCCTCTCTTGCACTCTCTCTCTAAAATAAATAAATTGTAAAAATCTTTAAAAACAACAGATAGTCAATGGGAAAGTACAGGAGATGGGTGGATGGAAGCTAGGAGGCTATAGCAATAATCCACATGGCTTGGACCAGATGATTCTGGAGGCAGGGGTGGAGAAAGTGAGATGTCATTGGATTCTGGATATATTTTGAAGGTGTGATGAAGAGGATTTGATGATCAATTGGGCATGTACTATAAGAGAAGTCAAAGAAAATTCTAAGTGTTTTGCCTGGGCATCCAGAACAGTAGAAATGCCATTTACTGAGAACTTCTCATTGTAGTAGGAGCAGGTTTGAGAGAGAATATCAAGAGTTTGGTTTTGAACTATTAGATATTGTAAAGAAGATGTTGAGTAGGAAGGTATATGTACAAGTATGGGGTTCTGGGGAGATATTTAGATTAGATATATAAATTTGAGAATTATCAGTTAAGTAGATGACATTTAAAGCTATGGGATTTGATGAGATCACCCAAGGAGAGTCTTTGGGTACAGAAGATAATGGGAAGGGAAGGGAAGAAAAGAAAAAAGAAGTTTGAGGATTGAGACTGGGATACTTGAACATTTAGAGGTCAGGTAGATGAGAAGTAACCAGCAAAGGAGACTAAAAAGGAGCAGCCAATGAGGAAAGAAAAAGATTAGGAGAGTGTGGAATCCCAGAAGCCAAGTGAAGAAAGTGTTTTAAATAGGAATAATCAGTTTTGTCAAATGTTGAGAGAGAGGTAAATGGGGACTTCTAATTTAACAAAGGCTTTAACAATAAGGAGGTTACTACTGATCTTCACAAGATAGTTTTGGTGGAATAATGGGGATAAGTTCTGACTGAAGCAGTTTTAAAAGATGACCTAGAGATATGGAGCATGGAAAATTCTTTTGAATTTTGTTGTAAAAAAGTAACAGAGAAATGGGGCCATATCAAGAGGAAAATATGGGTGTGAAGAGATTTGTTTCTGTTTGTTTATCCATTTGAGATGGGGGAAATTACATGTTTGTGTGTCTCCAGATGAAAATGACTGGAATAGATACTGACAAGCTGATATTGCAGGAGACTAACAGAGAACATTGCTCCAACAATGTCCCTAAAGAGATGAGAAGTGAGTGGCATTTAGTATAAAAGTGGAGGTACTGGCCTTAGATAAAGGCACATAAAGTTCACTTATTATAGTAGGAAAAGAGGCCCAATGATTATAGAGTAGGGAGACAGATCGATGGGGCAGCAGAAGCTTGTAGAAGTTCTCCTCTGATTACTTCTGTTACCTTAGTGAAATTAGCTCAGGGCAATCATCTTAGAGTAAGGCAAGAGAAATTAGAAGTCATGATTATGCAAGTGACAACTTAGCTCTGAAGTAAACAAAAATTGACATAGAAAAAGGAACTAATAAATCCAAAATCATAGTAGAGAACTGTGATATTGTAAAATAATAAGAAATAACATATTTGGTCTTTGTTCCTGATTTCTGGCACAAAGCTCCTAAAACTCTTGGAATTCCGTGAGTGATAAAGGTAAATGGAATGTCTTCTGTTATTTATAACAAGTCCCTTTCAACCACAGCTGAGTTTATGCTAAGGAAGTGATTTTGGAAAGCCCCTAAGGATGGTGGGCTGGTTGCCGGGGGAACCAACCATGTGATCAGTGGGTTGGAAATTTCAGCCCCATCTCCCCACCTCTGGAGGGCAGAAATGCTGGACACTGAATAAGTTACTAATGCCCATGATTTCATCAATCATGCCTACATAATGAAGCCTCCATGAAAAACCCTAACTGGGGTTCAGAGAGCTTCTGGGTTAGTGAACACATCCAAGTGCTGAGAGGGTGGTGTGCCAGGAGACAGCATGGAAGCTCTATACCCCTTCTCCATACCTTGCTAGAGTGTAAGTCCTGACATGTTTTTGTTTTTGTTTGTAATGTGAGTGCCTGACTTAAGCTTTGATTGCTGAGGCATCCACTTCAAAGAGGCATCCATTTCAAAGATGACTATCTCAAACATATTACAAGCCACAGCAGATAAAGAGCCATGCTGCCTCCCTCCACTGAGACTCCTTTGTTTTAGAGATCTTGGTTGATGTCAGTAACTAACTATTTGGACCACTTGTTGTTTTTTCTTTGCCACCCTTTAAGTTCCTGCCTTTATTTTCAATTCAACAATAAAGAGCCCAGAAACCCTAGGCCCTCACTCTCAACCTCAACAGAAGCAGAACCCTAGGCCTGTGCACTCTCTCTACCTATGACATCACTGTGTGGTCCAGGGTTTGCTGTGTAATTTCCAGGTCCTCTAAGTCATAAATCTTTTACTTTTTCAAAGTTTCCTGATGGTTATTGCTAAATGGCATCTTGCAATCATAATAAGAGCCACAAGAGCTGGTCCAGCCACAACATTAGTGGTTACTGATAAGCTGAGACCAGCACAAAAACACTTGCCCTGTGCATCTCTTCCATTTGGCTGTTCCGGAGTTGTATATTTTGTAATAAACTGATATATGTTTCTCTTAAGTTCTCTTAGCCATTCTAGCATGTTATTAAACCTGAGGAGGGTATTGTGGGAACCTCTGATTTTTAGCCATAGATACAGGTGACAACCTGGGACTCACAACTGGCCTCTGCAGTAAGAGGCAGTCCTGTGGGACTGAGCCCTTAACCAGTGAGGTCTGTGCTAACTCTGGAAAGTTAGTGTCAGAATTAAGTTGAATTATAGGACCTGCTGCTGGTGTCTACCAAGAACTGGAGGTTGGTGTGGGAAAATCCACACATCTGGTGTCAGAAGTGTTGTGTGAGTAAAAGGAAATAGTTTTTTCTTTTCCTTTTTAGGACAGTAATATAAACAGACTGAGAAGAAATATGGATTAAGAAGGCTGGAACATAATAAGATAGGTAGACAGATAAAACTAATAGCATGTTATTACATTAAAATAAAATTAGAAATTGTAAAAACAAAACATAATCCCAGAATTAAATAATTAAGATACTTCTATATAATGTTTGTCATAAAAGGAAATAAAAATTAAACTTAAAATTTAGAACTAAATATCAAAAGAGCAACTTGGTGTGAAATCCTGATATTCAGCTTATGTATCCACAGAAAATTTACAGCTTTAAATGCATTTATTAGAAAACAAGAAATAATTAAAAACAAAAGAATTAAGATTTCAACTCAAGAAGAGGAAGAAACAAAACAAAACAAGAATTAGCTACCTAAAAATGAGAAAATGAGTAAACCAGAATTTAGAAAGAACAGAAATGGCTATAAGTCCATTCATTCCTTCCAAATTAAGTAAATGATACAAAAATATGACATGTTGGGGGAAAAAATCAGATTGGGCACAAATCCAAAACATTGAAAAGGAAAAAGAATAACATAAATCCCCAAAATCAAGAAAAGTGCTTATGAGAAAAACCTATACGTAACTCAACAGTAAATCAGAAAAACTAAATAAAATGGATGAAATTAATAAAAAATGATCCACGAAGAAAGAAAATCTGAGAATACATCAATAACCACATAAGAATTTTTGGGGGCACCTGGGTGGCTCAGTTGGTTAAGCGGCTGCCTTTGGCTCAGGTCATGATCCCAGGATCCTGGGATCGAGCCCCACATCAGGCTGCTTCTCCCTCTCCCACTCCCCCTACTTGTGTTCCTTCTCTCGCTGTCTCTCTCTCTGTCAAATAAATAAATAAAATCTTAAAAAAAAAAAAAAATAAGAATTTTAAATTTGAATTCAATGTCTATGCTCCTAAAAGGCCATTGATACCAATGATTGATGGTATCACTGGCAAGATTATCCAAGCCATTAAAGAACACACAATTCCAATCATACATAATTGTTGAACATACAAAAATTTGGAAATACACCCAAGTCATTTTACATAGTTAACTAAAATAACAAACTTAGACAATGAGAGCTCAAGAACACTAAGTCAATCTCATGAACCAACATTGGTAAAATCCACGGGACCTCAAAGGAAATTACAAGAAACATTTCAGTCTTGGCCTAGGCTCTCAATGAAAAGGAAGAAAAAAATGATTTACATAGGAGCCCACATGAATGTAAGAAGCTGCAGAATTAGACCTGTTCTCTACAATTATTGAATGTTGAAAGATATATATATAATATAAATGATTGAAATATATGAAAATGTAAATTATAAAGTCAAAACCATGAGAAAGGAACTAAACAGAAGCAAAAAAAAAAAAAAGGTAAGATCTAGGGGAGGAAGAAAATATCAAAGTTCTAGAAATAAAACAATATAATCAATTATATTAAAATCTTAAGAAAAAATCTTAAAAGCAGCCAGAGAGAAAATACAGATTACTTACAAAAGGAACAATAATGAGACAGAAGGCAGACTTCTCAAGAGCACAATAGAAGCCAGAAGACAGTGGAATAATATCTTCAGAGTGCTGAGAAAAAAATAATTGTCAGTATAGAATTCTATACCCAGTTAAGTCATCAAGCAGGAATGAAAGTGAAACAAAGGTTACTTTGCAATAACAAAAATAAAAACAGAGCATTTACTAACAATAGGACTTCCCTAATGTATTTCATGACAAATAAAATGATCTCGGGGGAAGGTATAATAGAGGAGGAATAGTGTGCAAATAAAAGGATAATCAAGTGAATAAATCTATAAGCAAACACTGTCATTATAAGACAAAAATAATGCCCATTTTGGGGGTTAAAAAGAAAACAGAATTGAACCAGACAACATAATAGATGGGAAAGACTAATCAAAGTTAAAGCATTTAAGACCCTTCATATATCCTTTATATTGTTCTGGGACAAAGGAGACATTAACTTTAGCCTTTGTTAAGTAGGTATTTATTAAGTGACACAAACAATAATGATAATGATTAAAGGACCAAAACAGGCAGAAAATACTCCTGAAATATTTAAACTCACCAGGAATCACAGGTATGTAGTGTTTGTAAAAGTACAGAAAAAAAGTATACACTGATGGTATGCTCTTGATAAGAATTTTGTGACAATGATGATATTGTGACATAAGAGATGTCAATATCTCATCTCTTTATAGAACCTTAATTCACTGTCACAACAGCTTCCAATTTATTTCAAGGTAGACACAATCCTTTCTATTTTTCAACTGGTTAGTCATGAAATCCCAGGTGTGAGACTGAGGCATATGATTTATTCAAGACTTCTGTTTTCCTGTGTTGTTAATTTTAGCCATTCTGACTGGTGTGAGGTAATATCTCATTGTAGTTTTGATCTGTATTTCCCTGATGATGAGTGATGTTGAGCATCTTTTCATGTGTCTGTTAGCCATCTGTATGTCTTCTTTGGAAAAATGTCTTATTCATGTCTTCTTGCCCATTTTTTAACTGGATTATTCGTTTTGTGGGTGTTGATTTTGGTAAGTTCTTTATATATTTTGGATATTAACCCCTTATCAGATATGTCATTTGCAAATATCTTCTGCCATTTGTAGGTTGCTTTTTAGTTTTGTTGATTGTTTCCTTCACTGTGCAGAAGGTTTTTATTCTGATATAGTCCCAACAGCTTATTCTTGCTTTTGTTTCCCTTGCCTCAGGAGACATACCTACTAAGAAGCTGCTACAGCTGATGTCAAAGAGGTTATTGCCCATGTTTTCCTCTAGGATTTTAATGGTTTCTTGTCTCACATTTAGGTCTTTAATCGATTTTGAATCTATTTTTGTGTATGGTGTAAGGAAGTGGTCTAGTTTCATTCTTTTGCATGTTGCTGTCCAGTTTTCCCAACAGCAGGTGTTGGCAAGGATGTGGAGAAAGGGGAACCCTCATGCACTGTTGGTGGGAATGCAAATGGGTGCAGCCACTGGGGAAAACCTATGGAAGTTCCTCAAAAAGTTAAAAATAGAACTACCCTACGATCCAGTAACTGCACTACTAGGTATTTACCCATAAGATACAAAAATATTGATCCAAAGGGATACATGCACCCGATATTTATAGCAGCTTATCAACAACAGCCAAATTACAGAAACAGCCCAAACGTCCATCAACTGATAAATGGATAAAGAAGATGTGGTGTGTGTATATGTGTGTGTGTGTATGTGTGTATAGAATATTACTCAGCCATCAAATAGAATGAAATCTTGCCATTTGCAATGATGTGGAAGGAACTAGAGTGTATTATGCTGAGCAAAAAAGTCAGAGAAAGAAAAATACCATATGATTTCACTCATGTGGAATTTAAGAAGCAAATGAACATAGTGGGGGGAAAAAAGAGGCAAACCAAGAAACAGACTCTTAATTATATAGAACAAGCTGATGGCTTCTGGCGGGGAGGTGGGCAGGGGGATGGGTTAAATAGGTGATGGATATTAAGGAGGGCATTTGTTGCGATGAACCCTGGGTGTTATATGGGGGTGATGAATCACTAAATTCTACAACTGAAACTAGTGTTGTACTGTATGTTAACTGAAATTTAAATAAAAACTTGGGAATAAAAGACTTCTGCAAAGCAGTATGCAAACAAATATTGTATGTGGACTGAATGAGTGCCTTCATTCATTAATTAATACATTTAATAATTAATAAAATAGTCAATTTTCATTAAATATGTATATATTTCAAACATCACTGCAATTAATAAAAACTACAAAACTGCATTTATATTAAAAGAAATACAGTAGGGCACCTGGGTGGCTCAGTTGGTTAGGCGACTACCTTCAGCTCAGGTTATGATCCTGGAGTCCCGGGATTGAGTCCCACATCGGGCTCCCTGCTCAGCAGGGAGTCTGCTTCTCCCTCTGACCCTTCCCCCTCTCATGCTCTCTCTATCTCATCCTCTCTCTCAAATAAATAAATAAAATCTTAAAAAAAAAGAAAAGAAATACAGTATATGTGATAAAAAATTAAAGATAACCACTAAAGGCATATAAATAGTATAGGTCTTCCATATTAAACAAGGGGGGAAATGGAATTAACTAAAACAAAAAGCTATATCCATCCTGATTAAGAAATAAAAAAGGAAGCAGAGAAGATTAAAAGAGTAAACAAAAAAACATAAAATAGGGGAGAAATAAATCCAGGCATACTAGCAATAGCAGTTAAATGGAGTGAACCTTCAAATAAGAAAAAATAAATTCTCAGATAATATATTGTAGTGGTTACCAAACATGTCTGAACATTTGAACAACCTAAGGAGCTTCATAAAATAATATTTGTGTCCCATGCCCAGAGATTGTGATTTAATTGATCTGAAGTGTGGCCAGGGATCTGGAATTTTTAAAAGAACCCAGCTATGCATACAAATTTGGAAATCATTTCCACATTTTTTTTTCAAAGTGGTTATGTCAATTAATATTGCCATCAGTAAGGTATGGAGCACTTAAAAAAAAACAAAACAGGAGCGCCTGGGTGGCTCAGTCGTTAAGTGTCTGCCTTCGGCTCAGGTCATGATCCCAGGGTCCTGGGATCGAGCCCCGCATCGGGCTCCCTGCTCTGCGGGAAGCCTGCTTCTCCCTCTGCCACTCCCCCTGCTTGTGTTCCCTCTCTCACTGTGTCTCTCTCTGTCAAAATAAATAAAATCTTTAAAAAAAAAAAAAAAAAACAGATCTGTTCAAATATAATTCACATACCTATAGTTCATTCATTTAAAGTATACAATTCAATGAGTTTTAGGATACTCACAAAATTCTGCAACTATCACCACAATCTAATTTTATATTTTTATCACCTCAAAAAAAACCCCTATACCTATTAGTAGTCATTTCCAATTTCCCTGCTCTCATTCTCCATTCACCTTCACCTCCCACCCCAAATGTACTTGGCAACCACTAATCTACTTGATCTATCTATAGATCATCTATTGTAGACATTTCATAAAAATGGAATCATGTAATATATAGTCTTTGTATCTGGCTTCTTTCAGTTAGCATGTTTTCAAGGTTAATCCATGTTGTAGCATGTATCAGTACTGCTTTTTATTGCTGAATAATATTCTATCTTAAGGATAAACCAAATTTTATTTATCCTTTCATCAGCTGGTGGACATTTGGGTTATTTCCACATTTTGGCTACTGTATTGCTAAATAATTATCCATTGTAAAATTATACCAAATTTTATTCACTCATTCATCAGTCAACAGACATTTGGGTCATTTTCACTTTCTGGCTATTGTGAAAATGAAGTATATAGAACTTCTGCCACCAAAAGTTGTAAACACTTGGTACTACCACTTAGTTTTTGCCCCTCCAGGGGATGTGAAATAATTATCTCACTGTGGTTTTAATTTGCATTTCCTGATTGCTAATGAGGTTGAGCATTTTTTCATGTCTATTGGTTATTTGTATTTCCTTTTTTTTAACATAGTGATATTAATCCTTTATCAGATGTATCACTTGTAAATACCGTCTCCCATTCAGTAGGTTGTCTTCTCATGATGGGTTTCCTTTGGTGTACAAAAGGTTTTTATTTTGATGTAGTCCCAGTAGTTTATTTTTGCTTTTGCATCTCTTGCCTGAGAAGACATATCCATAAATATGTTGGTAAGAGTGATGTCCAAGAGATTATTGCCTATCTATTCTTATAGTTTTATGATTTCAGGCCTCACCTTTAGGTCTTAACCCATTTTGAGTTTATTTTTGTGTATGGTGTAAGAAAGTGGTGTAGTTTTCATTCTTTTGCATGTAGCTGTCCAGTTTTTCCAGAACCATTTATTCAAAAGACTCTCTTTTCCCCAATTGGATATTCTTGCTGTCTTTGCTGTAGATTAATTAATGATATATGTATGCGTTTATTTCTGGGATCTCTGTTCCATTGATCTATGTGTCTATTTTGTGCCAGTACATACTGTTTTGTTTACTACAGTTTTGTAGTAGATCTTGAAATCTGAAATTGTTATACCTCCAGCTTTGTTCTTTCTCAAGATTCTGTTGGCTATTCCGGGTCTTTTGTGATTCCATACAAATTTTAGGACTGTTTTAGTATTGTGAAAAATACTATTGGTATTTTGTTAGGTATTGCACTGAATCTGTGGTTTGCTTTGGGTAGTGTGGACATTTTAACAATTATTAATTTTTCCAATCCACGAGCAGGGAATATCCTTCCATTTGTGTTGTCTTGAATTTCTTACATCAATGTTTTATAGTTTTCAGAGCATAAGTCGTTCACTTCCTTGATTTATTTCCTTTTCCTGAATTGCCTATGTCTTTTACCCAAGTTTTCAAAAAAAGTATTTACCTTTTTCTCAATCTATAAAAGCTTTTATATCCTAGGTATTAATTTTACTGTTGTCAATATGAATTGCAAATATCTTCACCCAATGTCTTTTACTTTCTTCATGTCTTTTTATAAAGAAAACAATTTTCATGCAAATTTATCAATCCATTAATGATTATTTTTAAAAAAGATCTAACCAGAACCTTTAGAAATGTTCTATCTGGTTCTCCTTCATATCAGATCCTTTATGAAAATCTCTTACTTTTTGTCATTTTTGTGATTTCGCTTATTTCTTTAAACACTTCACCAACATTTTACATTTATATCTAAGAATACCAATATGTGAAATCATTTGCCATGTAATCTGTTGTTTCTTTAGATTATCTATCACTCACCTATGACCTGTTTCCTTGTAGGTTTGATGATCTTTGTGCCCTCCTCTTTTCTTGACCTTAATTTTTGAGAATTCTAAAGCCCTCTTACTTCCCTTTAGAAAGGATGTACATTTTCTTTGGCCAGAAGTCAGAGGGCACCACCTCAAAAAATAAAATAAAATGTGGACTCCTTTTCTTGAGTTGCTTAACTATATTTACTTCTTATTAGTCTATCATTCACTCTTCTTTAATTATGCTTTTCTGTTCCTCCTAAGTTAACACCACCCCAAGCCCTTTCACTTACTACTCCATCTGCCTGGAATACTGTTCCCCCATAGACTGGCCTGACTCATACCCTTACATCAGTCAAGACTTCGCTCAAATATTACCTCCTTAGAGAAGTTTTTGAAAATCTTCCTATCTAGGGGCCCCTGGGTGGCTCAGGTGGTTAAGCATCTGACTCTTGATTTCAGCTCAGGTCATGATCTCAGGGTTGTGAGACTGAGCCCCGCATCAGGCTCCACACTCAGAAAGGAGTCTGCTTGAGATTCTTTCTCTCCCTCTTCCTCTGTCCCTCCCCCCACCACTCATGCTCTCTCTCTCTCAAAAAAAATTTTAAAAAATAATCTACCTATCTAAAATAGCCCACCCATACTCCCCAGTTAGTTCATTTGCCTATCCTTTACCTTTATTCATATTCATTACTACTTGCAACTGTTATATTTATTAAATAAATGTATATATGTACATATATATGCACACAAATACACATATGTTTTTATTTCCTTGTTTACTTTTATTTCTTCCATGAGAATGTAGCAGAATACCAACCTTATCTAGATCATTTCTCCAATGCCTACTTCAGTCCTTGGCAAAGAATAGGCTCTTGAATGAATGAGTACATTTTAAAGAAGGGAGAAAATGATATAAGTCTAAATTTTCACCCAAAAACTCTAGAAAGGAATGGACTCTCAAGTTTATATAAAAGGGTTGTTGTCACTGGAGAAAAGGAAGAGCCCCTCCTTTGGCAGTGGGAAGGACTATCATAAAAGACCAAAAGGAAGAAATAGGGATTAGGTGGGATTCCTTAGAGAGATTGTCCTGAAAAGCCCTTGCTTTTCTTTTCAAGTCAGAAGTTTTTTTTCCACATGACCTGGGCTCTGAAAGGCAGTATACCAATCAATAACTTCATAAAGCCTTCAGAGGAAAGAGTGAATGGGCAAGAGACAGTTTCATTCCAGGGACTTGAAGAGTCCAAAGAATAAAGTGATCATTACGTTGGAAAATCACTTGTTAAAGTTTTAACTGATATAGGCTGTCTCTTGTCTACAGGAAAAAAAACAATAAACTTTCTTAGACAATCACACGTTCTTCCTGAGCTCTTTTCCAATAAAAGGTGGTTCTGGCACATTCATTCAATGTAAAATACAAAGTTCTTAAAATGTAATATTAAATTACAAAACACAAATAAGAGAATGTATTTGTTGTAATGGATTGTGTTGACCTGACTTGATCTACCCTATTACTATATAAATAATATAAGCTCTTCTCTTGTCAGAAAAACCATACATTTATGCATCTATTTTTAAAAAATATTTTGAGCTCCTTTGGCAGATCTAAATTGTAACAATGCATAGCCTGTTTTTTTCTGACAATATTCCAAGTGTCTCAGAATTCAAATCTATCTCCTTGATTATCAAGGAAGACAGGAAGGAGGACAGACAGAAGATAGATAATTATATTTGCAGAATGGAGAAGCCATATATGCCCTCTGAAATACTACTATTTCCAGTAATTTAAAACCATTCTTTTGAGAATATTAACAGACAATTCAGTTAATTACTTAAAAACAATCAGAGAAAGCAGCCATTCCATAGGTAAATCCTTAAATACTAGGGGTACATTTCCTTACCTACTAGTGACACCAAGTTACTATAGTTCTCCAACATCACATCTCTATACAAATCCCTTTGAGCAGAGTCCAGGTATTCCCACTCTTCCTGAGAGAAGTCAATGGCAACATCCCTGAACATCACTGATCTCTGAAACAACAAATATAATACTAGTTGTGGAAATAAAGAAAATATTTTTTCAATGGAAGGGAGATGATGGGGGAGCTCTCCATAAAGGAAGCAACAGAGCAAACAGCAAAAAGCCACTGACATAAATGAGACACGAAAGAAATCAATGCTTCTGACGTGCCAACATTCCTTTTATTCCTGTTGCTGTAGATATTTCCTGTATATAGAACATTTCATTATACAGATAAGTCTGGAACTTAAATAAAGAAGATGCAATGTCCCAATTAAAAGAAAAAGCACACACAGGCAACCTGTACAATACTGTATATTCACTCTTTAATTATGCTTGTATCTTGTATATCATACATTCTCAATAAATACAAGTTTCTCTTATTCTCTAAGAAATAAGAAAAATAACTGAGGAAGTTTTTCTGCAAAATCTTATAAAATCTGTACCTTATAAGATTTGTATAAAATTAAAGAATTGATTGAAATCTCAGTTCATCATCATATCAGAATATATCATAAGCATTTTCCTCACCAATAATTTAGTATATATTTTTAATAGGCTGCAAAATAGCTCCATATAATGAATATGTCTGACTTACTAAAATCTCATAAGCATTTCTCACTTTTGGGAGTTTACAATTTTCAACAACTTTTGCATGTGAATGATGATCTTTCTTGTTACTATTTATCACTTATAAATGTACCTTTTCCTTGTTCTAAGCAACAAAAAGATAAGAAGGATATATCTAAACTTATGCATACAAGATTAACTCATAATGTTGACTCTCAAAATTATCTATATTATTGCTTTATGTTAATTATGGATTCCCAGGGAAGATCCCTGATCTCTCTCAGTCTCTAATCATGTTCCTAATCAATCTTAAAAGCTCACAAAACATAAGCTTTTGCCAGGTATGGAGACTGAGTCCAGTCAAAACTAATAATATTGTCTAACCAGGAAACTGAGGTCTAAAGAAAAGTTCAAAGTTTTCTCATGTGTGGTGCGATTTAACAAACTTCTCTATCTTATAAAATCAGGGAATCTGCTTTTGTCATATCAGTGCTCCTAGTCAGAGATGCTCAAAATATTTTTGAATAATTATGTTAGGTTAAATTAGACAAACTGGGGGAAGACTCTTATCACTTATAAGAATGAAATGCTGGGGAGCACATTCTTGAGTGGGATCAGTTAGGAAGGAAATTTCAGAAATAAGGAACGCAAACATACACATACTCTGTAAAAAAGTGACTAAAGGGGTGCCTGGGTAGCTCAGTCATTAAGCGTCTGCCTTTCGCTCAGGTCATGATCCCAGGGTCCTGGGACTGAGCCCCGCATCGGGCTCCCTGCTCGGCAGGAAGCCTGCTTCTCCCTCTCCCACTCCCCCTGCTTGTGTTCCTGTTCTTGCTGTGTCTCTGTCAAATAAATAAATAAAATCTTAAAAAAAAAAAAGTGACTAGAGCACAAAAAAACACCAATTTACCTGAGCCATGGTTTTTAGCGCTGTAAGAAATGATCAATCCTCCTCTGGGTTCCTAGCTTAGAGAAGCACAGAGCCTGAAAAAGGCAGAGCTGGAGAGAAGAAAACAGAACCATGAGACCATGCTTTTTGCAACGTTCCAAATAAGTAAGTTAGAATTGTCTTTCTTGCTCTCCTCTTCTGTCTCTTGCTCCCATCACCAAAAGATACTGTGTGGGAGAAATACAGGTGGTGGTTATTACCCTGATCAAACTCAATGCTCTCTATATACAAAAACATAATATTTACAACAATTTCTCTACCATTTCTGAAATAAAATATATAGATAATATGACACATTTATATACATTATGCCAAAAACAGATAATGACCAACTGTTACACAAATTAAAAGGCACAACTAATTAAACACTTATGCTTACAACTATTTACAAAAATTCAGATTTATAAGATGACAACATTCAGGTAAGCATTTTTTTAAGTTCTATTTTTAAAATTTTAATTCCAGTATAACTGTTTAACATAAGTGTTATATTAGTTTCAAATGTACAATATACTGATTAAACAATTCTATATATTACTCCGTGCTCATCATGGTAAGTGTACTCTTAATCCCCTTCACCTACTTCACACATAATCCCACCCACCTCACCTCTAATAACCAACAGTTTGTTCTCTATAGTTAAGAGCCTGTTTCTTGGTTTGTCTCTTTTCTTCTTTGTTTTGTTTCTTAAATTCCACTGAGTGAAATCATACAGTATTTGCCTTTCTCTGACTAATTTCATTTAGCATTATACTCTCTAAATCCATCCATGTTGTTGTAAATGGCAATATTTCATTCTTTCTTAACGGCTGAGTAATATTCCATTTTATATATATGTACATATACCACCTCTTCTTTATCCATTCATCTATCAATGGACACTTGGGCTGTTTCCATAATTTGGCTATTATTAATAATGCTGCACTAAACCTAGGGGTGCATATATCTTGTCAAATTAGTGTTTTCATATTCTTTGGGTAAATACCAGTAGTGGAATTACTGGATAATATGGTAGTATCTTGGCTATTGTAAATAATGCTGCTATAAATATAGGAGTACATGTATCCCTTTAAATCAGTGTTTTGGTATTCTTTGGGTAAATACCCAGTTTTGCGATTGCTGGATCATAGGGTAGTTCATTATTATTATTATTTTTTTAATGAACATATAATGTATTATTTGTTTCAGGGGTATAGGTCTGTGATTCATCAGTCTTACACAACACCCAGAGCTCACCACAACACATACCCTCCCCAACGTCCTTTACTCAGCCACCCCATCCCCCCCCTCAGTTTGTTTCCTAAGATTAAGAGTCTGGATTGTAGGGTAGTTCTATTTGTAACTTTTTAAGGAACCTCCATACTGTTTTCCAGAGTGGCTGCACCAGTTTGCATTCCCACCAACAGTGCACGAGGGTTCCTTTTTCTCCACATCCTCGCTGTTTTTGATTTTAGCCATTCTGACAGGTGTGAGGTGATATCTCAGTGTGGTTTTGATTTGCATTTCCCTGATGATGAGCATCTCTTCATGTGTCTGTTCGCCATCTGTAAGTCTTCTTCGGAGAAATGTCTGTTCATGTCTTATGACCATTTTTTAATCAGACTATTCAGTTTTTCTGTTGGATTAAGTTTAAGTTCTTCATACATTTTGGATACTAACCCTTTATTGGATATGTCATTTGCAAATATCTTCTCACATTCAGTAGACTGTCTTTTAGTTTTGGTAAGTGTTTCCTTGGCTATACAGAAACTTTTTATTTTGAAGTAATCTCAATATTTTATTTTGGCTTTTGTTTCCCCTGTCTCAGGAAACATTTAAAAATGTGTTGCTACGGCTGATGTCAGAGTAATTATTGTCTGTGCTCTCTTCTATGATTTTTACGGTTTCAGGTCTCACATTTAGGTTCTTAACTGATTTTTAAATTTCTGTGTATGATGTAAGACAGTGGTCCAGTTTCATTCTTTTGTATGCAGCTGTCCAATTTTCCAAGCACCATTTGTTGAAGAGACTTTTTCCATTGCATATTCTTGCCTCCTTTGTCAAAGACTAATTGAACATATAATCGTGGGTTTATATCTGGGCCCTCTATTCTGTTCCACTGATGTCGTTTTTCTGCCAGTATCACACTATGTAGATTACTACAGCTTTGTAGTATATATTGAAATCCAGAATTGTGATACCTCCAGCTTTGTTCTTCTTTCTCAAGATTGCTTTGGCTAATGGAGGTCTTTTGTGGTTCCTTATAAATCTGAGGATTTATAATCTAGTTTATAATTTATAATCTAGTTCTGTGAAAAATGCTGTTGGTATTTTGATAGGGATTGCATTAAATCTGTAGATTGGGGATGTTGGGTGGCTGGGTGGCCCAGTCGGGCAGGTGGCTCAGTCGGTTGAGCGTACGACTCTTGATTTTGGCTCAGGTCATGATCTAAAGTCCTGGGTGGAGCCCCAAATCAGGCTCCATGCTCAGTGGGGAGTCTGCTTGAGGATTCTCTCTCTCCCTCTCCCTCTGCCCCCCTCCAGCTTGTGTACTCTCTCAAATAAAAAATAAATCTTTTTTAAAAATCTGTAGATTGCTCTGGACAGTATGGACACCTTAACAATATTTGTGCTTCCAATTCATGAGCATGGAATATCTTTCCATCTGTGTTGTCTTCAATTTCTTTCATCAATTTTAAGTTTTCAGGGTACAGATCTGT
Organism: Halichoerus grypus; assembly: GCF_964656455.1. NCBI lineage: Eukaryota > Metazoa > Chordata > Mammalia > Carnivora > Phocidae > Halichoerus > Halichoerus grypus. The sequence continues at coordinate 46,225,196 of NC_135726.1, read as the reverse complement.
CACCTCCTTGGTGAAGGTTTTTCCTAGATATTTTATTCATTTTGGTGCAGTTGTAAATGGGACTGTTTTCTTCCCTTTCTGCTGCTTCATTATTAGTGTACAGAAATGCAACAGATTTCTGTATATTGATTTTGTATCCTGTGACTTTACTAAACTCACTTATCAGTTCTAGTAATTTTTTGGTGGAGTCTTCCAGGTTTTCTATATATACCATGTCATCTGTAAATAGTGAAAGTTTTACTTCTTCCTTGCCAATTTGGATGTCTTTTATTTCTTTTTGTTGTCTGACTGCTGTGGCTAGGACTTCCAGTACTATGTTGAATGAAAGTGATGAGAGCGAACATCCTTATCTTATTCCTGATCTCATGGGAAAAGCTCCCAGTTTTTGCCATTGAGTATGATGTTAGGTGTGGGTTTTTCACGTTTGGCCTTTATTACGTTAAGTATTATTCCCTCTAACCCTACTTTGTTGAGGGTTTTTAACATGAATGGGTGTTGTATTTTGTCAGATGCTTTTTCTGCGTCTATTGAAATGATTATATGGTTTTCATCCTTGGTCTTACTGATGTGATGTATGACACTGATTAATTTGTGAATATTGAACAATCCTTGAATCCCAGGAATAAATCCCACTTGATCACGGTGAATGATTTTTCTAATGTATTGTTGGATCCAGTTTGCTAGTATTTTGTTGAATTTTACATCTATGTTCAACAGAAATATTAGCCTGTAGTTCTCTTTTTTTTTTAATGGTGTCTTTATCTGGTTTTGGTATCAGGGTAATGCTGGCCTCATAGAATGAATTTGGAAGTTTTCCTTCCTCTTCTGTGTTTTGGGGTAGTTTAAGAAGAACAGGTATTAACTCTTCTTTAAATGTTTGGTAGAATTTACCTGTGAAGCCATCTGGTCCTGGACTTGTTTGTTGGGAATTTTTTGATTACTGATTCAATTTCATTGTTAGTAATTGGGTCTATTCAAATTTTGTTTCTTCCTGATTCAGTTTTGGGAGGTTTTATGTTTCTAGGAATTTCTCAATTTCTTCTAGGTTGTCCAATTTGTTGGCATATAATTTTTCATAATGTTCTCTTACACTTCTTTGTATTTCTATGGTGTCAGTTATTTCTCCTCTTTCATTTCCGATTTTGTTGAGTCTTCTCATTTTTTTCTTTCTGATGAGTCTAAATGTTTATTAGTTTTGTTGATCTTTTCAAAGAACCAGCTTCTAGTTTCATTGATCTGTTCTATTGATTTTTTTAGTTTCTATTTCATTTATTTGTGTTCTAATCTTTATTATTTCCTTCCTTCTACTGGCTTTGTTTGTTCTTTTTCTAGCTGTGTTAGGTGTAACTTAGGTTTTTTATTTAAGATTCTTCTTGCTTCTTGAGTTAGGCCTGTATTGCTATAACTTCCCTCTTAGAACAGCTTTTGCTGCATCACAAAGATTTTGGATCATTGTATTTTCATTTTCATTTGTCCCCATGTGTTTTTTTTATTTCCTCTTTGATTTCTTGCTTGACCCATCCATTGTTTAGTAGCATGTTATCTAATCTCCACATATTTGTGGTATTTCCAGATTTTTTTCCTATGGTTGATATTTAGTTTAATAGCATTGCGGTTAGAAAAATTGCATGGTATGACTTCAATCTTTTTAATTTGTTGAGACTTGTTTTGGGGCCTAGTATGTGATCTATTCTGGAGAATACTCCTTGTGCACTTGAAAAGAAGTATATTCTGCTGTTTTAGGATGGAATGTTCTGAATGTATCATTTGATCCATCTGGTCCAATGTGTCTTTCAAAGCCACTGTTTCCTTGTTGGTTTTCTTTTGGATGATCTATTGATTTAAGTGGGATGGTAAAGTCTCCTATTACTGTATTACTATCAATTACTTCCTTTTCCTTTACGTTTGTTATTAGCTGCTTTATGTATTTGGGTATCCCCAAGTTTGGTGCATAAGTATTTACAACTGGTATATATTCTTGTTGGATTGTTCCTTTTATCATTAGTGTCCTTTGTCTCTTGTTACAGTCTTTGTTGTTTTAATGTCTATTTTGTCCTATTAAGTATTACTACCCCGGTGTTCTTTTCACTTCCATTTGTATGACAACTGCTTTTCTATCCCTTCACTTAAAAAAAAAAAAAAGACTGGGGCACCCGGGTGGCTCAGTCGGTTAAGCGTCTGCCTTCGGCTCAGGTCCTGATCCCAGGGTCCTGGGATCGAGCCCCGCATTGGGCTCCCTGCTCAGCGGGGAGCCTGCTTCTCCCTCTCCCACTCCCCCTGCTCGCGTTCCCTCTCTCGCTGTCTCTCTGTCAAATAAATAAAATCTTTAAAAAAATTTTAAAAAAAAAGATTTTATTTATTTTAGAGAGAGATTACGCACCTGCACAAGAGTGAGTGGAGGGAGGGGCAGAGGGGAAGGGGCGGTAGCCAAATCCTACGGGGATTCATCTCCCGGTAAGGGCTCCCATGCCTGGGGTGCTTGGTGTGGGGATCTGTTTGTTTTCCCCTCTACATGCCTGTAGAGTCCCTCTGTTCCGTAGACAGTCCTGTGGGTCCATTTAGCTCCCAACTGAATCCCTACCCTCCTACCCTCTTCAATGTGGCCTATTCCTTACATTTAGCTGTGGAGGGTCTGTTCTGCCAGTCTTCAGGTCATTTTCTAGGTTATTTACACTGATGTGGGTGTTATCTAGTTTGTATCCATGAGACAAGGTGAGCTTAGGGCCCTCCTACTCTGGCATCTTTCCCAGAAGTCTTCAACTAAGTATTGTTGACAACTTTTACTTATATTTGACATTTTGAAATAAAGTCTATATATGTGTATATGTATGTATGTGTGTGTGTGATGTGTTTGGGTATGTATAGACTCAATGAAATTCATTATCTACAAATGTAGGCTTCTACAAGTATACTGGTAAGGAAAATATCACAAGCAGTGTTACCATCAGGGCTGTGACTTTAAAAGTCACAGTAAATTTCTGAATAAAAGTACAGTCTTTTCTCAATCATTCTCAAGCATTCCTGGAAGACTAAGAGTAAAACCATGCAGTAATAGTAACATAGATAAATTAAGCAGTTTGTAAAAATCATGCAAAAATAATGCTTTATGTGAGAAGTTCTAGACCCAGGTTATTATAAACACATTTTTTCCCCAGGTATGGTCTTCATTTTGCAGGTCATAGAACAATTATTTGCTGTGTACTGCAGAGCATCTAGATTAGAAGTTAGCAAGCTACTGCCCGCCAACTGTTTTTGTAAATAAAGCTTTATTGGAACGCATCTACATTCAATTGTTTATAAATTATCTTTGCCTACTTTCACGCGACAGTGGCAGAGTCAAATAACCAATGGAGACCATCTGGCCCAGAAATCTTAGTATTTACTGTCTATCCCTTTATAGAAAAACCATCTACCCTATAATCAAGATCCATCATGTCAGTCCTTTAATAGCTAGACGACCTCACCTTCAACTCAGTTATTTTAACATTCAAAAGCACACAGATGTATTTCTAAAACATCCTCTAGGGAGAACCATTGCCCCTACAAAGAATCAATGATATAGCTATTCAATAAACATTTAATTAAAAATTCTACTTCTTCCAGATGTGGAAAGTTCAATATATAATTGTGCCCATTTTAACAACCAAAAATACTTCAGATAAGATAAAAAAAAATCATGGTTTCCTTTAAATTCATCACAGAGCCAAAGACACAAGGAAATTTAAATGAACTAACTGTAAAATGTGTCAAGCACTCCTTAACAGATATTTGGGGAGCTCCTGTCCACAGCAGGGATTAAACTAAATGCTAATTCCTTTAAAGGTAAATAGTCCAACCATTCCAATTAAAAGACAATGTCAAGACAACAAAAAAAAAGTAAGTTTCAACTATATGTTCTTTACAAGAAATGTACTTTAAATATAAAGACACAGATAGGTAAAGTTGTGGAGGAAGATATACCATACAAATACTAAGCATAAGAAAACCTGTGTACCTGTATTAATATAAGACAACAGACACATGAAAAGATGCTCAATATCACTGATCATCAGGGAAATACAAATCAAAACTACAATGACATATCACCTCATACCTGTCAGAATGGCTAACATCAACAATACTAGAAACAACAGGTGGTGGCTAGGATGTGGTTAAAGGGGAACACTTGTGCACTGTTGGTGGGAATGCAAACTAGTGTAGCCACTCTGGAAAACAGTGTGGAGGTTCCTCAGAAAGTTAAAAATAGGACTACCTATGACTTTTGCAATTGCACTACTAGATATTTACCCAAAGAACACAAAAATACTAATTCAAAGGGATACATGCACCCTGATGTTTTATAATAGCCAAATTATGGAAATAGCCCAAGTATCCATCGACTGATGAATGGATAAAGATGTGGTATATATACACAATGGAATATTACTCAGCCACAAAAAGAATGATATCTTGCCATCTGCAACAACATGGATGGAGCTAGAGAGTATTATCCTAAGCGAAATAAGTCAGTCAGAGAAAGAAAAATACCATATGATTTCACTCATATGTGGAATTTAAGATACAAAACAAACAAACAAAGGGGAACAAAAAGAGGAAGGCAAACCAAGAAAGAGACTCTTAAGTGTAAAGAACAAACTGATGGTTACCAGAAGTGAGGTGGGTGGGGAGACTGATAAAATAGGTGATGGAGAATTAAGGAGGGCACTTGCCAAAATGAGCATCAGGTGTTGTATGGAAGTGTTGAATCACTATATTGTACACCTGAAACTAATATTACACTGTATGTTAACTAACTGGAATTTAAATAAAAACTTAAAAAACAAAGAAGAACGTAAAATGGTGGAGGAAGATATACCCATACAAATACTAAGCAAAAGAAAGCCTATGTACTTGTATTAATACAAAACAGAGATCAAGACAAAGACTAGTACAAGAAACAAAGAGGATATATTCATCAAGAAGACACAGAAATCCTAAATGTGTAGAGATTTAACAACAAAGCACCAAAATATATGAAGCAAAAACTAAAAGAACTAAAGGAAGAAATGGACAAATCCACAGTCAGATTTGGAAATTTTAACATCTTTCTCTCAGCAACTAACAAAACAAGTAGATAAAATGGCAGTAATGATAGAGGATTTATATACATCACTATCAAGTACCTTGACAAAACTGATACCACACCCAACTGTCAAGAATACCACACCAAACTGTCAAAAGATGAGCTGAAAAGAGCTGAACTATCAGTTGTCAGAAAAACTAAGACAAGCCAAAATGAAAGTAACAGTCAAGCTTTTAATCACTTACTAATCACTTAGTACAAAAAGAGGCTAACCCAAAGAAAGCAATGGCTCCCCCACAGTTCTATGTTCCCTCATGGAACAGTACCTAAAGAGGGTCAGATGGATCAGCACAGATGTAGGGAATCATTTCACTGCCAACAGAGTACCAGACAAAAGGCTTCACCCACTTCAAGGACCAGGGCCACAGAATCCAAGCCAAATCAGAGGGAGTAAAGAGGATCCCACAGATCAAAGATGAACAATCTGAGTATTAATAAGAACAGTAACTGCTATGGACTGAAACTTATCAAATATATTTAAATCTTCAAGTTCATGATAATAATTTAAAAGGACAACTTAGGATAAACTTTGGAAGATGCTGAAAAATGAGTAAAAGCAAGCTTTTATTCTACCTTTTTTACAGGTGCTATACTTCAGAGTAACCAAGACGCTGATGAAAGGATGGTTCCCTTTACAGAAGTATTCCAACTAATAATTACATAAGAAATAAGAGAACTAGAATATCATTTTGTAACTCTGATAAAATAATAAATTCCAAGTAAAGATACAATGGCTGCTAATATCACATAAAGGAAAACAACCAAATGTTATGCAGCACACACTATTATGTATGAAAGATTAGTGCAAAGCAAACAAGCAAAACCACAAAAAAACCTGAACCTGATCAAGCCTCTAGAATTAAATACCAGTTTAGAAGAAATACAGGAACATGTAAAATGACACCACACATATACAATCAACAAAATCCAGAATACAGGTAACTCTGAAGAAAACTGTTTCTGGAACAAATAAACTGCAAGAAAAGAGAAAGAAAGATTAAGAAATATATCACACTATTACACTAAATCGACACTGTTTGGATCTTAATTCTAACAAATATTTATGGACAATGGGAGAAATGTGAACACTGACTTGCTATTTCATAACATTAAGAAAGTATTAAAGGTGGGTTTTTTTATAATGATGATATTGTGGTTTTTTTTTTTTTAAGATTTGATTTATTTATTTGAGAGAGAGAGTGCATGCGAGCAGTGGGGAGAGAGAGAGAGAGAGAATCTGAAGCAGACTCCACACTGAGCTCAGAGCCAGACACTGGGCTCAATCCCACGACCACAAGATCATGACCTCAGCTGAAACCAAGAGTCAGACATTTAGCCAACTAAACCACCCAGGGGCCCCATGGTTAAGTTTTTTAAGTAAAAAGTTCTTATCTTAGATACACATAAAATATTTGTGGATGAAATACATATCTGGAATTTACTTCAAAATAATCCATTTTTTTGGTGGTGAGAGGGAGTAGTGGATCTATAGACGAAACATGTTTAGTTATAAATTGATATTTGTTGAAGCTTAGGGATGGGCAGGGTACATGGGGAAGCATTATACTTTTTAGTTTCATACATGTTTGAATTTTTCTATAAGAAGTTAAAAAAAAGGACTTGAAAGATAGATTCCAAATATGAACCATGATTCAGTCTAAGGAGGTTTTTTGAGTAACTGTTATTTTCTTCATCATTTTTTTTGTATTTTCTAAGTCATACCAACAAACATGCACTACTTTGATATCAGAAAACAAGGAAATAATAGTTTTCTGAAATTTAAAAAAAGGACATGCAACGGTTAAAAAAAGTCTCAATAAATTCTGAGAAAAAAGAATAACAATAAAAAGATAAACTCTAAGACCTTTTCTTTTCTTTTTTTTTTTTTTAACTTGGGTAATGGAGAAAAAGATGGGGAAGGGGAAAAATAAGGAAATGCACCCATTTTATTATTACTCAAGAGTTGTGATTCAGGTAGAATTTATATCAGAAACATTAAAATAAACTAAAAGTAAGCCACTTCTAGAAATTTACCCCAAAGATAAACATCTACAAATAGAAACCATATACACTGTTATTGATTGCTATATTATATAATGGCAAAATACTGGGGGAAAAACTCAAATGCCCACTCATGGAAGACTAGGTGAATAAACTCTTACACCCACACAACAGAATAGATAATTATAAAACAGGGTAAGAATAATGTCTGTAGGCTGCTAAGAATGATCTCCAGGATACATTAAACATGTGAGGGAAGAAAAAGGTGTAGTGTAGTGTACACAGAATACTCTTTTAGTTAGGAATGGAGATGTAAAAAATACATGCATACATGTAAGTGTACATACGTATACATACAAACACATAAACATATTCATTTAAAAGAAAAATAGAAGAATACACCAAAGAAAAGTACAGGTAGTTATTATCTACACAGAGAAAAAGGAAACAGGCTGAAGGGGACAGGAATGAACACTGGCCTTCTCTGAATTCACCTTGTTCTATAGTTTTGATTTTGGAGATAAGTAAATATTTTATATAATTTTAAAATAAAATTAAATCAAAGTGGGAGAAAAACAATCACTAAAAGTAGAAAGCAAGATGAAACAAATGAGCCTAACTGTAGGATAGGTCATATCCTATTGAAGTCTTGTTTTTCTGTATTCAGATAGTAAAAATATTGGTATTGTTAGTTTGAAACTCTCTCTCCCAATTCAAAAGAAGGCAGAAAAGAAGGAAAAGGGAATAGGGAACAGATGGGACAAGACGATGGATTTGACCCAAACCACATCAATGATCACACTAAATATAAATTGTATACTTAATTGTAAGATAGAAGTTGTCAAACGGGATAAAAACACAAGATCCAACTAAATGCAGCCAACAAGAAATGCACTCCAACAACAGAACATAAATAGGTTAAAAATAAAAGGATAGAAAAAGATATTTCATGATAACACTAATGAAAAGAAAGTTGGAATGGCAACATTAAATATAAGACAAAGTAGATGCTCAGAGCGTCAGTACTACCAGGGATAAAGAAGACCATTTCATAATGATAAAGGGATCAATTCACCAACAGGATGTATTACCTGAAACTTTTATGTATCTAATAACAGAGCTTCAAAATACATGAAGGAGAAACTTACAGAAATTATGAGAAAGAAATAAATGCAACAGACAGAAAATCAGTAAAGGTACAGAGGATTTCAACAAGACTACACACCTACGTTACCTAGCTGACATTTATGGAACTCTCTACCCAACAATAGCAGAATACAGTCTTTTCAAGTGCACACCAAACATTTACTAAGACCACACATTTTGGGTCACAAAACTACTCTTAATAAATTCTAAAGGATTCAAGTCATAAAAAGTATATTCTCTGAACACAATGGAATGAAATTAGAAATGAGTAACAAAAAGATCTCTGGAAGATCCTCATAATACCTGAAAACTAAATAACATATTTCTAAATAAATAAGTCAAAAGAGGAAATCAAAAGGAAAATTAGGAAGGAATTCAAACTGAAGGCAGAATAAGTAAGATTGGCAAGTGATAACTTTTGAGTTGGGCCTATGATGGTTCATTATACTTTTGTGCACGTTTGAAAATTACCAAACAGGGGCACCTGGAGCGGCTTAGTTGGTTAAATGTCAGGCTCTTGATCTCAGCTCAGGTCATGATCTCAGGATCGTGAGTTTGAGCCCCACCTCAAGCTCTGAGCTGGGCATGGAGCCTGCTTAAGATTCTCTCTCTCTCCCTCTCCCCCTCCCTCCCCACCCCACCGTCCCTCTCTGTCTTAAAAAAAAAAATTACCAAACAGAAAAAGTTAAAAAAGAATGCTGCTGTGTCAGAAATAACATAATATCATCTCCTTTTTAATTTTATGAGTCTCAAATCCATTCTTCCTCAATTTAACTACTGTTGGGAAGTATCTACCACAATTAACTGCACATATTCCCTGCTCCCAATCTACAGAAAATTGCCTTGCCACCTCCATCATTTGAGAAAGCTTAACTAGGAAATTTCAAAGAGAAAACAAAGATTCCTACATCCTGAAAAACTAAAGGCATTTAGGGAAACAGAGGAAACATCTACTCACCTTGGACTTTGCTTTTGAATGTATAACAGCCATTTTTTCCTCCTCTGGGCTCTACTCTCAGGAAAAGAAAATGGAATCATGAGATAGTAGACCTTTCTTAGGATATACTCTAAATTAGAACACATGCTCTTACCCACCCAGCCTCCCAATCTACCCCTCATTTACCCAAGAGGAAAGTCAGAAGGAGAATAGAACAGTTCTGCACTTTGTCTCAGAAAGAAGGTCCAAGACCACAGCTGTCTTGGGCAAGAATTTACTGCTGGATTCAAAACTGTCCACTGGAGATAGAGCCCTGCAGTGAAATACTAAAGGTACTCACAGTCTTCATTCAGGGGCTCAAACTTCTGACTTCTTTCCTTCCTGTCACCTTTCTGCATTCAACATTCTTAAGGCTGTAAGGTGAGAGGACACCTGGAAGCCAAAAGGAAACCTACATCTACAATCCCAGTGTGAACTAAGAATGGATACAGAAATGAAGCAATACTGGCCATGTGTGAAGGGGGACCACTGAGGTCAGAAGAGAAAGAAGTCAAGTTCTGTGAGGACAAAGCCACATGGGACTCAGGACACATAGGCAGACTCAGTCCCAGAATGAACCCCCAAAATACAAAAACCCAATTTTATCTCTGTACCTCACTAAACTCCCATAAGATCACAGACTATAAAATATACAAATGACTACACAAAGTCACACACATTTCCATGGTCACACAGCCAGAGTCACCATCGCCAAGTTAGTATTACACCTCAGACCACCTTTTATCTTAAACAAAATTCAATCATAGGGACGCCTGGGTGGCTCAGTCGGTTAAGCGTCTGCCTTCAGCTCAGGTCATGATCCCAGGGTCCTGGGATCGAGTCCCGCATCGGGCTCCCTGCTCGGCGGGGAGTCTGCTTCTCCCTCTGCCTGCCGCTCCCCCCTGCTTGTGCTCTCTCTGACAAATAAATATTTGAAAAAAAAAAAAAAATTCAATCATAAACAGAGCATACACACAATCACTCAAGCACATCCAAGCACCCTGTCAGGGATACATATGGCCAAAAACACCCTTTCACAGCAGCACTTTTACTCTCTTCACACAGTCATGAAAGCGGCACACTCACAGTCCCAACAGTCACACATATGGCATACACACAGCCATCCAATCAGAAAAATACAACCAAGTACCAGGTCAAAAAAACAAGTGATCACAAACACCGTGCCACAGCAACACTCTCGTAACACCTCAAAGTCAGACAAACTTCAGTAATACAATACACAGTCGCATACACAACCTCAAAGTGACCCAAGTACATCCAAACACCCTGTCACACAGCTCACAGTCACAAGCAAACCCCCAGTCACATACGAGGTACACACACAATCACACTGTCACATAGGCACATTCCCAGTCAGTTAAGCACGCGGTCACAAACACATGGTCACAGCAGTATTACTACACTCTCAGAGTCACAACTCACCCTCACACGTTAAACGCTTACACACAAAACCACAGTCGCACACGTCCATTCGCCCACACCAATAACAGGCAGGCTGTCTCACAACACAAAACGGCAGGAGACCGTCACACACGCAATTCCAGCGACGCTTCCGCCCCGGCATCCCGGACATCCTCACCTAGACAAAAGGTGCGGTTCAGGATCCAGGATCTGGCGCCCGGGGTCCAAGCCCCGATTTCGGGTTCGCCCGCCCAGCCGGAGCCGGGCCAAGCTTCTCCACAGACGCTGTCCTCCCCACGCGAGGTCCCCAAATCGCGCGAACAAACGGAAATGAAACCGCATTGGGGAAGCGGTGACTCTGGGAAATGTAGTCCAACTCCGGGAAGGCTGTAGGCTGGCCGGCCAGGACGCTAGGATGGCCGATTTACTAACCCTCCGCGAGGTTCCTGGACTCCGCGGCTAAAACCCGCTCGCGCAACGGCCGCGCCGCGGGTGTTTCTGGGAGTGCCCGCCTGCGCTCAGTGCGCAGGCGTCGGGCGCGCGCTCCTGGGTTGTGGCCTGAGACTGCCAGTTTTGAGTTGTCCCAGGGTCTTACTCGATCCGGAGAAGGTGGGACGGACCATCAGGCGGGCAGGTGCGGGGGAGGAGCTGGAGCTGAGCCAGGGATCAGACAGAGCCTCAGACTCAAAGAGACCGCCTGTGTGCCTTGCCAGGCCCTTTGGAGTGTGTGAGACAACGGGAGACGTTGTCGGGCGGACTGGGAGTCCCTCGGCGGCTGGGTGTGTGGTTGTATTTCTGCCTGGTGTGATTCTCCATGCCGTTGGGTGTGAGGTGGTTCGTACTCGAAGCGGCCTGGTAGACATAACTGTGGGATTGTCTGATGGAGGAAGGGACCTCTGCTGTTTTGGTTTGTTTTGTGTTCATAATTGAGAGTGGTTGCGTGAGTGGTGATGATCTGTTACGCAAATGTGCTTTTCTCATGCCTTTATTTCAGAGTGTCTGTAGGAGTTTGACTGCCAGAAGAGCGGGAGGTCTTCCCGATGGGTGGTCAAGTTCTTTCTTTCTTGGACACTAATTTGATCGGGAAAAAAAGGTTATCAATTTATCTGGCAAATAATTTAGACATGATTTTTCTATTGGATCAAATATACGTGTTATGGGGAAGAACGCAAAATCAACAGTTTTTTTCGTTGTCAAGAAACATGATTTCAAAGCCAGTCCTAGCTTAACTGCTTATTTCCTCTGGCACATCCCCGCAAAGTGGGCATCCATTCTCTTCTATTATGGGGACATTATTGGGTAAGGTTGAGAGGCCATCGACTAATAAAATAATTAAATAACTTTATATATAAGAAGATTTGACCTTGGCTCATGGAGAGAGAATGAAGGTCTTGGTTTCAGCTCTGGCCATGATCTCATGGGTTGTGGGAAGGAGACCTGCAGCAGGCTCCAGGGGAGCTGGCTTGAGCATTCTCTCCCTCTGCCCCTCCCCCACACAGGCGCAGGCGAATGTGTGTGTGCTCTCTAAAAAAATTTTTTTTAATTCTCCTCTATACTAAGGTCATAATTTTTCGTTTTCTATATTCTTAAAGCTTTATAGTTTTGCCTTACACATTTTTTTGTTATAAAATCTCTTGGAATCGATCTCTTTCTGTAGGACAAAAGTGGGGTGCAATTTGTGTGTTTGTGTGTATACCGATTGTCTCACATTATAAAAAGGCTATCCTTTCCCATCTTACCAACAGTCATAAATTAGGTTATCATATATATATATATGGAACTGTTAGGGGGCTCTTTATTCAATTCTGTTGGTCAATTTATTATTCCCTGCAGTACATACTTATATATACATATTCTTAATTAACATAGTGTTATAATTTTAGTATAACACAAAGACCTATTTGGGACCTTTTTAATCCTCTTCACTATATAACTCTTTTACTATTCCCTTTATTTTTTATCCTTTATTATTTCTTTGCTTTGTTTCAGTTTATTCTGCCATTTTTTCTCACATTTTAAGTTGGGTACTTAGTTTTTATACTTATAAATTCTTAAGGTTATAACTTTTCCTTTATGTACTACTTTGGCTGCATCCTACAGATTTTGGTATATGTAGTAGTCTCATCATTCAGTTTTAAATACTTCTTTTTAAATTTGTGCTGATTTTTTTCACCCATAAATAATTTGGAAGGATCTTTCTTAAGCATATAGATTTTTTTCTAATTATCCTTTGATGACTCATATCTAACATAATTTTGTGGGCAGTGGAGTTGGTCTATATAAAATTGGTCCATTGAAATTTTTTCAGATTTGCTTTATGGCCTAATATATGTCTAAGTTTTCTGAATATTCAGTATGTCCTAAAAAATGATTTGTCTTCTGCAGTTATTAGTATACTATATTTTTTAAATGTATCCATTAGATAAAGTTTGTAAATTTTTTGTCCAAATCCTCTATAATCATACTGATTTTTGTCTCTTAAATACCAGTTACTAAAAGAAATATGCAAAATCTCCCATTGTGGCTGTGATGTTATTTTTCCTTGTCATTTCACTAATTTTGGCTTAAATGTATGTATTTTTAGTAACACATACATTTAGAATTTATATAAATTCTTGGAGATTTAAACATCATTATGTGCTGATCTTTTTATAATAATGCTTTTATTTAAAGTCTGTTTTACCCAATATTAATATAGCTACTTCCGCTTTCTTTTGATTAGTATTTTGACTGATGTTTTTTCTGTTCCCTTATTTTCAGCCTTTCTGTATAATTATTTTAATGTATATCTTGACAATAGCATATAATTATATTTTGTTTATTTATCCAGATATTTACTGACATATTTGTATTTATTTCTACCATTTTATCACATCACTATATATGGTTTTTTTTTGTTTTTTTTTTTTTTTAAGATTTTATTTATTTACTTGAGAGAGAGAGAATGAGAGAGACAGCACATGAGAGGGGGGAGGGTCAGAGGGAGAAGCAGACTCCCTGCCAAGCAGGGAGCCCGACGTGGGACTCGATCCAGGGACTCCAGGATCATGACCTGAGCCGAAGGCAGTCACTCAACCAACTGAGCCACCCAGGCGCCCATCACATCACTATATATGTTATATGTAACTTTTTTTAAAAGATTTTATTTATTTGAGAGAGACATAGCAAGAGAGGGAACACAAGCAGGGAGAGTAAGAGAAGCAGGCTTCCCGCTGAGCAGGGAGCCCGACATGGGACTCGATCCCAGGACCCTGGGATCATGACCTGAGCTGAAGGCAGTCACTTAACCAACTGAGCCACCCAGGCACCCTCTATGTAACTTTTTAATGTTTTCATTTCCCCCCCTTTATTCCTTCTTTAGATTGTTATCCTCTCCTTTCTTTTATGTCCTCCTCTTTTGGAAGGTATATATTCTATTTGCATTAATCTTTAATTTAGCAGGACATACTTAAGTTTTCAAAGTCTAAACTTATCATTTTTCCTGCCCAGCAGTATAATGATGTTAGAATACTTTACACCAATCATTGCTTCTACTAATTTAAATGCTATCATTGTAGTGTATTTTATTTATTTATTTATTTTTTATTTTTATTATTATTATTTTTTTAAACATTTAAGAACAGGTGTTTTTTTTTTTTAAGGTTTTATTTGTCTGACAGAGAGAGAGCACAAGCAGGGGGAGAGGCAGAGGGAGAAGCAGACCTCCCGCCGAGCAGGGAGCCCGACGCTGGGCTCGATCCCAGGACCCTGGGATCACGACCCGAGCCGAAGGCAGACGCCTAATGACTGAGCCACCCAGGCGCCCCTCATTGTAGTATATTTTAGTTATATGTGTGTGTGTGCATGCACACATGTGCATATATGCATGTATGTGTACTTTTATTTCCATTTATTTTATACTAAATTTATTCCCAGGTCATAAGTTTTTGTTTCTTAAGTTTCTTCTGAGATATCTTTTTCTTCTGTGCAACTTCATCTTCTGGTTTAGGAACAATCTCCTCTCAGTAAGGATCATCTTAATGTGGCAGGGAGAACTCATGTATGGATTAATCGGAGCTCTGTAAGTTCTGCACTGCATCTTGGGGACTTTGTTCACCAGATGTGCTTGATGACCAAAGAAGCTACATTTAAATCCTTCAGTCCAACATTATTCTCGGCATTTTTAAGCATGTACAATAATAATTCAGCACTCTGTGTCCAACCCCACTGTTTGGCCTAGGTATACCTACCAACTCCACCATTGTAGTGACAGAATGGCACGTGTTGCTTCTGTAAAGTGACATCCTTTAGAAACTTGATGGCTTTTCAGATATGCACACCCTTGATGGCTTGGGCAGTTTCACCAGTGTTTTTAATATCAACATGAAGATTTGAACTCTTGATTTGCATGATTTTGTGGGGTTTTCTGGGTCGAGTGAATAGGTAACCATTTTCAGAGAACACCTCAGGCTGCTTACAGGAAGAGAACTAAAATCCCCTCATTTTTAAGAAGATATTTTCACTGAATACAGAATTATGGGTTGATAGTTGTTTTTTCATATTTTCACCAACATTTTCTTATGAAAATTTCCAAACATAGAAAACTAAAAGAATTATACAATGAATACCCATGTATTCACCACCTAGATACTACAATTAATACTTTGCTACATTTGCTTTATCAAATAGTTAACTATCCAGCCATGTATTCATCCATGAATTGGTCCATTTTTTAATGTATTTCAAAGTAAGTTGCAGACATCAGTATATTTTACTCCTGAACACTTTAGCATGCATATTACTAATTAAAGTTCAACATTTTGTTAGTTGTTTTTTTTTTTAAGATTTTATTTATTTGACAGAGAGAGAGACAGCGAGAGAGGGAACACAAGCAGGGGGAATGAGAGAGGGAGAAGCAGGCTTCCCGCCGAGCAGGGAGCCCAATGCGGGGTTCGATCCCAGGACTCTGGGATCATGACCTGAGCTGAAGGGAGACGCTTAATGACTGAGCCACCCAGGCGCCCCAACATTTTGTTAGTTTTTAAGGTAAGATTTATAAACAGTGAACCACACTTACCTTAAATTTATCATTTGAAGAATGTTGACAAATTCATACACTGTACAAACCAAAATCCTATCAAAGAAAATATCATCACACTAGAAAATTCCCTCAGGGGGCGCCTGGGTGGCTCAGTTGGTTAAGCGACTGCCTTCGGCTCAGGTCATGATCCCAGGGTCCTGGGATCGAGTCCCACATCGGGCTCCCCGCTCAGTGGGGGGGTCTGCTTCTCCCTCTGACCCTCTTCCCTGCTCATGCTCTCTATCATTCTCTCTCTCTCTCAATAAATAAATAAAAATCTTTAAAAAAAAAAATTCCCTCAGGCTCCTTCCCAGTCAGTTTCCAGGATAATGTTGTTAAAATTCATCCATGTTATGATATGTGTGTGTTTATGGTGTATCTAAATAGTTCTTATTACAGAGTTGGATTCCATTGTATGGCTAATCACAGTTTCTTTATCCATTCTCCTCTTGATGGGCTTCTGGGATATTTCCACGTATTTTGCTATTATAATGCAGTTATAAACGTTCTTGGATATCTTTTTATGAATGTATTTTTTCATATCTTTTGGATAAACACCTAGGAGCAGAATTGTTTGGATGCAGTGTATAGGTGTAAGTTCAGTTTTATAAGTTTCTGCCAGAACTTTATCCAAAATAGTTGTACCATTTCACACTCCCAACAACGTATGAGAGTTCCAGTTTCCCTACATTTTCACCAACATTTAGTGCTATCATTCTGGATATGTATCTCATATTGTGTTCTGTAGTGTCTCATAGTGGTTTTAACTGACATTTCCCTAATGACTGTTGATGCTGACCATTTTTTATGCACTTATTAGCCATTTGAACATTTCCTCTGCTCAAATATTCTGTCCATTTTTAATTGATCATATTTTCACTGTTGAGTTATATAAATTCTAATATAGCCTAGATATCAGTCCTCTGTCGGACAAATGTTTTGTGAATATTTCTCCTAGCCATTGGATTTCTTGGTCATTTTTTAATAGTGTCTTTCGATGAGCAAAAGGCTTTTTTATAATGTTTAATTTATCAATTTTTTTATAGTTACTGCTTTGTGTGACTTATGAAACTTGTCTGCTGCCAAGTTTGAAAAATATTTAAATAGTTACCTATGTTTTTTTCTGAAAGCTTTATAATTGCAGTTTTTTATATTAGGTCTAGGACTTATTTTGAAATAATTTTTGTTCATGGTGTTAGATAGGGGTTGAGATTCTTTTTTTTCCTATATAGATATCAATTTTTTTTCAATGTCATTTTGTTACAAATTGTATTTTCAACAGTAGAAGTCTTGGTCCTTTGTTGAAAATTAAATGACTGTTGTATTAGTCTTCCCCTGCTGCAGTGACCAATTCCCACAAATTTCATGATTTGAAAAAAACACAAATTTATTATCTTATAGTTCTGTAGGTCAGAAGTCCAGTATGGGTCTCATCACACTAAAATCAAATATCCGCAGGGCTGTGTTATTTTCTGGAGGCTTTAGGGGAGAATCTGTTTCCTGCTTATTTGGGTTATTGGCAAAATTTACTTACATCTGTAGATCTGAGATCTTCATTTTCTTGTTAGCTGTAAGCTGAGAACTGTTACCAGCCTAGAGGCTGCCACCTGCCTTAGCTCATGGCCCTCTCCCTCCATCTTTAAAGCCAGCAACAGCGGGTTTAGTATTTTTCACAACACATCTCTCTGACCTAGGTGGGAAAGAGTCTTTACTTTTCTTTCTCTTCCTAACAATTTAATCCTAAAGCCATTAGGTGGAACTAAGCAAGGTAGGCATACACATCAGTAAAGCCATGATGGCCCTACAGATCTGTGAGGAGTATCTGTCCAGGGAGAGTATGGCAGTGACAATGGGGTATTGATTACTTCCAGGAAGATTAATCAAATATGTTTTGTATACACATAACTATATATTTAAGGATAATAAAATGAACATTTCTTTGTCAGGGAAAGGAGTTACACATATGAAAAGGGATACAACTAGAATGAACTCAGTGGTTTTAGATTAGAATTGTATTCGTGCAAACTTATTTTCATTACAGTTATATAGATATAAAAATAAGTGTAGATATAAATGTGTGTATTCAATCTATGGGTATTTATATTCATTAGATCTGTCCACTTCTAAGGGCCTGGGAACAGTGACACTGCAGTAGCAGTAAGCATGCTAGTACCCAGATCATGGCCTCCAAAATACCATTTTCCTCACTAATAGGAACCAGGGTTCTTTTAAGATGACTGATTCCAGTCTTGGGGCAGAGCGAATACAAGATGAACCTAGAACATCTTGTATGTGAAAGTAAGGGAACAATAGGGACTGGTTATTAAAAGGCCACAGAGGGTGACTGGATGGCTTAGTCAGTTAACCGTCTGATTCTTGATTTCAGCTCAGGTCATGATCTCGGGGTCCTGGGATCAAGCCCCGCATCAGGCTCTGCACTGGGTGTGGGGTCTGCTAGAGATTCTCCCTCTCCTTCTGTCCCTCCCCCTGCTGATGTTCTCTCTCACTCTCTCAAATGAATAAAATCTTAAAAAAAAAAAAAAGGACACAGAAGTCGGATTGAAGGGGTTTCCACTTAACAAATCTGGGACAAACCTAATAATAATACAAATAATAACAGTAATAGATTATAAGCTTTGAATGAAATAGGAAATCACAAGTCCATGCTGATATAAATTAATTAATTGAAATTTTGCTGAAGGATGGGACATTTATATCGTCTCAGATTACCCCTCCCATAAAATCCTTACTAGTTACAAAGGGGAAAAGAGTAATTTTATAGTGGAGAAGGCTGGCAGACATACCTTATTAATTGATTAAAAGAATATCACCAGTAATGGGGCAAGTCATCATGTGTCCCCTGATATGCCCTGGGAAGAATGCAGCATCATTTCTGTTGGCATTCCTTTCAAAATGCATAACCTGATCATGAGGAAACATCAAGGAAAACCAAATTAGAGAGACATTCTCCAAAGACTGACTTATAGTCATCAAAAGTGTCAAGATTATAAAAGTCAGGGCAAGACAAAAACTGTTTCAGACTGAAAGATTAAAGAGACAGGACATTTGAACACAGTGTGTGATTCTGAACTGGATCCTTTAGTACAAATGACATTGGCACACTTGGTAAAACTTGGATGGGATCTAATGTAGATGGTAGTAATGTATTAATCTTAATTTCTTTTTTTAAGATTTGCACAAGCAGGGGAAGGGCAGGGGGAGAGGGGCAGGGGAGAAGCAGATTCCCCGCTGATCAGGGAGCCTGACACGGGGCTTGATACCAGAACCCCAGGATCATGACCTGAGCCGAAGGCAGATGCTTAACCAACTGAACCATCCAGGTGCCCCTTAATGTTAATTTCTTGATTCTGATCATTGTATTGCAGTTACATAGGGACATGTCTTTGTAGGAAATACCTAGCATCTTCAGGGGTGATGTGGCATTAGGTCAGCAATTTACTCTTGAATCGTTCAGGGAAAAAAAGTTCTTTGTACTAAATTTTCAACTTTTCTCTAAGTTTGCGATTGGATAGATGTATTAAAAAAAAAGTATGGGGTGATATTTAAAAATACCTTGTGAATTATATTTCTAATCTTTTTTTTTTTAAGATTTTATTTATCGATTTGACAGAGAGAGAGAGAGAGAGAGTGAGAGGGAACACAAGCA
This sequence comes from Halichoerus grypus, assembly GCF_964656455.1. Classification (NCBI taxonomy): domain Eukaryota; kingdom Metazoa; phylum Chordata; class Mammalia; order Carnivora; family Phocidae; genus Halichoerus; species Halichoerus grypus. The sequence continues at coordinate 46,205,803 of NC_135726.1, read as the reverse complement.
GGGGGAGTGGAGAGGGAGAAGCAGGCTTCCTGCCGAGCAGGGAGCCCGATGCGGGGCTTGATCCCAGAACCCTGGGATCATGACCTGAGCTGAAGGCAGACGCTTAACGACTGAGCCACCCAGGCGTCCCTATATTTCTAACCTTAAAATAGTTTTTAAAATTCACATTGAAGCTCCATAGGCTTTTGTCATGCTTGTATATATTGATGCCTCCAAACTGTGGTTATTCTTGGCTTTTGATGAATCTTAAGATGGTTCCCCCACAAGATGCTTGACCTTGTTTAACTGGAGATTTCTAGTATGACTTGTCTGGAGCTACTAAGTAAGCCTGATTTTTCATGGTTTCTTTTCACCCATCACCCACCTTGGCCGTTTCAGGATTCTACTCTCTTCCAGGAAGAAATGATCAAGTCCCAAGTGAGTTTTAAATGATGTGGGTTTGTTTTACTATTTTATTCTGCACTGCAGAGAAAGTAGGTCAATAATCTCAACAATAAGATGAAAAACCCTAAGTGGATAGAAATCAGTCAGGAAAAAATAAAAATTAGTAAGACCAGGAGAAAACTGCAATTAAAATATACAGAAGAAATAAGTTAATTTAAGCTTTAAATTTAAATCTGACTTTCAAAGGAAAAACAAATTAGGATATAAAATTAGCAAAATTCATTACATAGTTTTATCTTGTCTTTCATTTATAAGCTAATTAATTTCTCAGAGGAAAATAAACAGTTTTCATGGGCACAAAGTAACTTGCTTTGGCATAATTTTGAAATTGTGATCCATAGTTTTCCCTATACCCTCTTTACTTTGGTCTCAAAAAATGAGGAGTTTCTCCTATCAAAGATAGTGATTATCTTTTCTATTCTTGATCCCATTTTTCCTATGCCTTCTAGAACATTTCTTCATCAGTTAATACTTAAATATATCAAACAGTTCTTTATTGCCTCATTCCTCTTTCTTCTGTCATTTTCCATATCCTGGGAGAAAAACAATTCTATGTGTCCCCATTAATTAATTCTAATAGTACAGAGGTTAAGCAGACTTTGTGGAGGTAAAAGGGTTTCAATCCTGGCTCCATCACTTCATGTGTGACCATGAGCTAGTTATAGTTACTTAAACTGTCACTACTTAGTTTTATCGCCTAAAAATGAGACAAAATCCTTGCTTAGATGGTGGTTTTTGAGAATTAATGAGTTGTTACATGTGATTGGTACCATTATGTGTTCAATTGATGTTTGCCTCATTTCTTTGTCAGAAGCAGTACTAACTTAGGCCTTGGTGATATCTATCTCATCCCATTTTTATTATTTTTGTTAGAAAGTCTTCAAAGTATGGGATATGTGGATGCCTCCTTATTTCCATTACAAATGAAGATTTTTCTTATTCCACATTCTTTTGTAAGTTAGGTTTTTGGGTTTTTTGTTGTTGTTGGTGGTGGTGGTTTGTTAGTTTTATGAGAGGGGAAGTTAAAATCTGGTCTTCATAACTTTTTTTAAGAAATCTGAACTATCTTCCTCAGCATCATCATATCATTTTCTCATGATGGCAATTAAAATTCTCTGACAACTTAAAAACGATGTTCCAATAATGAATCATTTCCCTTTGTTTCTTAAGTGGTGATTGTTTCTAGAATTTTGTTGACCACCCACCCCCAGTTTCTTTTTTTTTTAATTTAATTTTATTATGTTGTTAGTCACCATGCAGTACATCATTAGTTTTTTGATGTAGTGATCCACGATTCATTGTTTTGTATAACACCCAGTGCTCCATGCAGTACGTGCCCTCCTTAATACCCATCACTTAATACCCATCCCCCCACCCCCCTCCCCTCTAACACCCTCAGTTTGTTTCTCAGAGTCCATAGTCTCTCATGGTTCATCTCTCCCTCCGATTCCCCCCCCTTCATTTTTCCCTTCCTTCTAATGTCCTCCATGCTATTCCTTATGTTCCACAAATAAGTGAAACCATATGATAATTGACTTCCTCTGCTTGACTTATTTCACTTAGCATAATCTCCTCCAGTCCCATCCATGTTGATGTAAAAGTTGGGTATTCATCCTTTCTGATGGCTGAGTGATATTCCATTGTATATATGGACACCAAAAAGTGTAAGATACCTCAGAATAAACCTAACCAAAGAGGTAAAGGATCTATAGGAACTACAGAACACTCATGGAAGAAATTGAAGAAGACACAAAAAGATGGAAAAACATTCTATGCTCATGGATCGGAAGAATAAACATTGTTAAAATGTCTATGCTACCCAGAGCCATCTATACCTTCAGTGCCATCCCGGTCAAAATTCCAATGACGTTTTTCAAAGTGCTGGAACAAACAATCCTAAAATTTGTATGGAATCAGAAAAGACCCCGAATCGCCAAGGAAACGTTGAAAAAGAAAAACAAAGCTGGGGGCATCATGTTGCCTGATTTCAAGCTATATTACAAAGCTGTGATCACCAAGACAGCATGGTGCTGGCACAAAAACAGACATATAGACCAATGGAACAGAACAGAGAGCCCAGATATGGACCCTCAACTCTATGGTCAAATAATCTTTGACAAAGCAGGAAAAAATATGCAATGGAAAAAAGACAGTCTCTTCAATAAATCGTGACAGCTACATGCAGAAGAATGAAACTCGACCATTCTCTAACACCGTTCACAAAGATAAACTCAAAATGGATGAAAGCCCTCAATGTGAGACAGGAATCCATCAAAATCCTAGAGGAGAACATAGGCAGTAACCTCTTTCACATCGGCCACAGCAACTTCTTTCAAGATATATCTCCAAAGGCTAGTGAAACAAAAGCAAAAATGAACTTTTGGGACTTCATCAAGATAAAAAGGTTCTCCACCCCTAGTTTCTTATCCATTCTGTATAGCCTTAATGAATTATCACATCCCACTACAGTAGCTTCAGCTACCAATTATAGATGGATGATTATCAAATTACTCTCTTCTATTCTAGTCCCTGCTTGCCTCTGATTAGAATATTTAACAGTCAAATAAGTCCCTTTACCTACCAACAAAACTTGAATTTTATATGTCCAAAATTGTATTCTTACATGACCATCTCTTCTACAATTCCATCTCTGTCATTTCCCAGTATATGAGCTCCTCTGTCACATAGAGTAGATGATGAACCTTTAAGTTGGCTGAAGCAATGAATAACTTATATGAGAAGTCATAGAGGTGAGAAACCATTGGAATATAATGAATGTGGAATGGCCTCAAAAAGCATTCTCAGAAAGCATCTCTTACTGTATGTGTGAAAGGTCATTCTGGTGAGAAAAACATTAAGTGTAATGAACGTGGGAAGACCTTTTCTGAAATTTCAGCCCTTCCTCCATACGTGAGAACACATACAGGTGAGAAGCCCTATCAATGTAATAAATGTGGGAAAACTTTCATCCAGAAGTTACACTTCACTAGACAGCAACAAATTCATAGTCAGTATAAACCCTTGGAATGCCTTGAGTGTCAGAAACTCTTCAGTAGAAATTCACATCTCATAGTTCATCTAAAAATTCACTCTGCAACAAAACACTATGAAAATGAAAAAAACTTTCAGCAAAAACTCAAAATTTGTGAAACACAAATAGATTCATACTGAAGGAAAAGGCCATTGGTGTGAAATCTATACCTACAAAGAACTACAACAAACATTGTACTTGAAAATGAAACTTAGAAGCATGACCATTAATGTAGGGAATAAGATGTGAGTGCTTCCTTTTTTTATTGGTATTATTTTTAAGTAATCTCTACATCCAATGTGGGGCTCAAACTTAAAACCCCGAGATCAGGCATTGCATACTCTACTGACTGAGCCAGCCAGGCTCCCCATGAGTGCTTTCTATCACTACCATTTGTATGTATGTATTTATATTTTTGAGAGAGAGTGCTAGTGAGGGTGGAGGGGAGAGGGAGAGAGAGAATCTTAAGCAGGCTCCACTTCAGCACATAGCCTGAGGGGGGCTCGATCTCATGACCCTGAGATCGTGACCTGAGCCAAAATGAAGAGTCGGAAGCTTAACTGAGCCACCTAGCACCCCAACTAGAATGAGATTATTGGGCATTAATTCCAATCCTGTTTTTTTGTTTTTATAGTTGAAAGTACTCAGAAAACATGTTCATATAAATACGAAAGAACAGAAGGGATTTGTTAGCATAACATCACTTTTATCCCCTCCAACTCTTTCTTGGATATATATAAAATAATCATTTAATGTTCTATGATCAAAAATAGTTTTAATAATCAGTGGGTTACTCTAGTAAGTTGTCCTTTGATTTTGTTGTGAGCAAAGAATTGGAAGCCACTGACTTGCAAAAAGATGTGCTATCCAGTCATCTGTTTTCTTTCTGTAAAATATACCAAAAAGCTTTAATCAATATTTCTCAAATGACTATTAGTTATACCTTATAACTCTTTTTCTTAGAAGGAACCTAGTTTAGAAAGGCTTGGGAACACTGAAATATTGTTATTATGTCTTTGTCAATATAATATTTTTGGATTAAAATGCTTTGGTCATATATTTTTAAAATATTGTCATCAAAATCTTGAAGTTGCAGACTTGCCATATCCACTTTACAGAAAGCATCCCCTGTGTATCTTGGAGCCAAGTAAATTCGCATTTTCAAGCCAATCAGCCAAATCAAACTTATTTTCTAGTACAGGAAGTAACTCCATTTTTCATTCCAATAATGTGTTAATGTGTATCAAAGAATTTTACAAAAACTAAAAAATAGATTCTAAAACACTTTGTAAGATAGAAAGCCTTCAAGATTAAAATTATGCTGTCTGATATAGTTTATTCATTCTCTAAGTTATAAAATGAGATAAATATGATTTTTTTAATGACAAAAGTCCACCTTAATATGTCCAAGGATAAGCATTGGATATAACAATTGGCATTTGGGTACTATCTTCTCCCCAGCCTCCTTTTCAAGGGGAATAGGTTAAAAAGTTTTTCTTTTTGTGAGGAAAGAGGTAAAAATAATAGATTCATGATCATTTGGGACTTTGTCAGAGTATTATTAGCTCTATGTTGTGCTCTTTGAGATAATACATGGCAACTAAAAATGCTAGATTTCATTGACCTCACAATAGCTAAAACCTGCATTTTAGGTAACTGAATTTCTGGACTCCACTTATGGCAGGGTTTTACTGACTTAATTTGTAATAATGCAATTTAGCGCATGGCTAAAAATTCAAGGGTTTTTTGGTAAAAGACTGAGTATGATAGTTACTTAATAAATATGTATGTGTGCTCATGTATCAAAATATGATTGACTTTTTTGAATAATTAAAGAGTAAGATTAGATATAACTCCTTTTTGTTAGAAATTATGGTCAAACTTCTCCTACATATTTAATGAGATATATATTGTGTAAAACTAATTGGTTATGCAGCTAGTGTATAATTTTATTATGTCTTTATGGTTATGTGTTTTTCTCTAAGTACAGTAAGCAATAAAAATCAAGGACCACAAGGACCAAAAATAATGGACCACAATTTAAATAGAGAAGTAAGAATGTGAGAGGGTGGAGGACAGTGAAGAAGTTGTAAAATTCAATGGATCATAAAGAATTTATACAACTCAACACCCAAAAACAAACCAATTTAAAAATGGGCAGAAGACATGGACATTTCTCCAAAGATATACAGATGGCCAAAAGACATGGAAAGATGCTTATCATCACTTATCATCAGGGAAATGCAAATCAAAACTATAATGAGAGATCACCTCACACCTGTCAGAATCGGTAAAATCAACAACACACAAAACAACAGGTGTTGGCGAAGATGTGGAGAAAAAGGAACCCTTGTGCACCATTGGTGGGGATGCAAACTGGTGCAGCCACTCTGGAAAACAGTATGGACATTGCTCAAAAAGTTAAAAATAGAACTACCTTATGATCCAGCAATCCCACTACTGGGTATTTCCCCAAAGAATACAGAAACACTAATTCAAAGAGATCCGTGCTCCCCTATGTTTACAGCAGCATTATTTACAATAGCTAATAATGGAAGGAGCCCAAGTGTCCATCAACTGATAAATGGATAAAGAAGATTTGGTATCTCTATATAGAGTTACACTGGAATATTATTCAGCCATAAAAAAGAATGAAATCTTGCCCTTTGCAACAACATGGATGGAGGTAGACAGTATAATGCTAAGCGAAATAAAACAGAAAGACAAATACCATATGATTTTGCTCATGTTTATTTAAACAACAAAGGAGCGGAAGGGGGAAAAAAGACAAACCAAGAAACAGACTCTTACCTATAGAAAACAAACTGATGGTTACCAGAGGGGAAGGAGGTGGGTGATGACTAAATAGGTGATGGGGATTAAGGAATGCACTTGTAATGAGCACTGGGCCATTATGGAATTGTTGAATCACTATACTGTACACCTGAAACTAATGTAACACTGTATGTTAACTAATTGGAATTTAAATTAAAAAAAAAACTTTTAAAAAATTCAATGGAATGTAGATCTAGGTGGGATTCAAGAATTTTTGGAATTAGGGAGTTTTAGAGCAAGTGAGCTAAAAAGATGGAGATGACGTCCAAAGAGTTATATAGTTGAAATGGAGTTGATGGAGGCATTAGAGTTACTGATATTGTTCAGATATAGGTATTAATCTGGGAGTGAGTCACTAAGGTAAGACGGATGACAAAAACACTGGAAGATAGGAGGTCACATAACTGAGTGTAAAGGCTATTGGAAAGATCATGTATATTAAAATGACAGAAGTAGTATTGAAAAGACTAACAGTGAACCAGAAGCTAAAATCCTTAAGGAATATGTGAGATGACTCATAGAGCATTAAATAGATGCTGGTATCTGATGTCTTGAGAATCAAAGCTAGGCAATTTTAAAAAGTAGAAATATTTTAGAATATCATTTGTAAGCAAAAATGAGTAGCAAGAGCTAGTTCCCCTGTGCCCCAAGGCCCACTGGCACGATGGATATGAAAAGAAAACAGCCACCATCTGGGAAGGATACAGTGGAAGCAGAGTCTTTTTTTTCTAAGATTTTATTTATTTATTTGACAGAGAGACGCAGCAAGAGAGGGAACACAAGCAAGGGGAGTGTGAGAGGGAAAAGCAGGTTTCCTGCTGAGCAGGGAGCCCGATGCAGGGCTTGATCCCAGGACCCTGGGATCACGACCCTAGCCGAAGGTAGCCGCTTAACGACTGAGCCACCCAGGCGCCCCAGGAAGCAGAGTCTTTAGGGAATAATATGAGCCAGGTTTCAGTTAGAACAAGAGAGAAACAGAGAAATTGTTGAGGGCATGGGGAATTATATTGATAACAGCGTGAGTACCAGAGAGCACAGGGTTTCTAGAGTTAGGCAAGGGAGGAAAACGGAGTAAAGGGGGTCATACAGAGCCACGTGAGTTAAAGTCTGAGGGATTAAGGGTGACCTAGGAGTCCTTGGCTATTTGTGGAGACTGCCAAAAATAGGAATAGGAAATATCAGTCTTACCAGTGTTGGGATGTAAAGGGGTGGAGGTTGCTCATTAGGGTGTTACTTCCAATAACTGACAGATGATAAGCTTGCATGGGCTGCTAGCTCCTTCTAGAAAAATCGATTCTCAAGACATCACTGAACTGTAAAACAAGATCTGAGGTATAACAGCAAAAACAAAAAGCTCTGAGATTGACTGGTGTATTTATGTGGGAGAAAAGGAAGTGGAAAGATTGGGAACATGGGGTAGAGACCTTTGTTTAGTGAAGTATGGGAACAGATTGGGAAAGCTTTAAAATTCTCAACCTCATTGAAAATTTGGGAAAGGCAAGTTGAAACACTACAAGTTTTTGAAATGATGAGAATTGAAGTAATAGTTTGCTGTTTAGTGGGTGCTTTTTGGTACAATCATGCAGAAAAAAATGTATAGAATTGTAGAGAATACAGTTGGAAACATATATACAAAATTATCCTACTTCTCCACTATGCAAGAGAACACTTCTCCACATATGAGCCAGAAGACATCAACAGGGATATTGACTACAGCATTGTGGTAGAGAAGAAGTAGAAACATTTCTGACCTGAGTGTGGTAGATACCAAATACCTATGGGTAGTAAGATATTTAATAAGATACTAAAGGGGCGCCTGGGTGGCTCAGATGGTTAAGCGTCTGCCTTCGACTCAGGTTATGATCCCTGGCAGGGTCCTGGGATCCAAGCCCCACATCATTCTCCCTGTTCAGCAGGGAGTCTGCTTCTCCCTTTCCCTCTGCCTCTTCCCCTGCTTGTACGTGCTCTCTCTCAAATGAATAAATAAAATCTTAAAAAAAAAAAAAAAGATACTAAAGAAAAATAAGATACTAAATAAGATACTAAGGGAAAAAAATGTTAGCTGAGACTCTAAGTCTTCAGAATTTAAGAGAAAGAGATACCAGATCTTAAAAGTTGTAAAATAGAGTACCTGATAGGATTCAAAAAGGAAGTTGCCAAAAACGAGTTACGAAACTCCCATATACCATGTTCAGTACATTCAAAGCATCAGGTTGTGGAGATCAAAGAATTTGGGGAAAGCTCTTTGTGTGCTGAGTCTTACATCTTCCAAGATAGAAGAGAATGTCTGCCCATCTCTTATGCTTATTGGGAGGGGACACTAAGATTACTACGAGCTGGGAACAAAGTGGGGTGCTGACTTCCTGGAGAAATCTAAATATCATGAGAAGGGTTGAACTAGTGCTGCTTTACTATCAGCCAACAATCTCAAAGTGTATCCAGAACAAGAATGCATGAGTGTTTCCCAAGGACTAGATGTGGCCCTAGGTCTAGTAAAAGAAAGCCACTTAGAGGGGCTCCTGGGTGGCTCAGTTAGTTAGTGGTCTGCCTTCAGCTCATGTCATGATCTCAGGGTCCTGAGATTGAGCCCTGTGTTGGGCTCCCTGCTCAATGGGGAGTCTCCTTCTCCCTCTTCTCTCTGCCCCTCCCCCCGCTTGTGTGTGCGCACTCTCGCTCTCAAATAAATAAATCTTAAATAAGTAAAGTTTATCTGTATATTTCAGCCTAATAGGTCTCAAAATGAATAAGGAAATTTATGGAAAGGTAATATTATTTGAGGAAATTATAAACTATGCAAAATAACATGTTGATAGGTAACATACCTTATCTCTCATTTTTTGAACATGCATTACCCAAATATTCACCATGTTTACAAATTTTTACCCCAAATTCACCATCTGAATAAAAACCTTTTAGTAATTAATCTCAATTCTCATATTATGTAAAAATTTTAAACTGAGGTAAGTGTGGGTGAGAGGATGTAGAGTCTATTGTGGTCACATCTCAGCTAACCTCCCCATTTGTTTGAGACTTCTGCTTCTACTGTTTAAACGTGTTGTACATTATCACTATCATTTCTCCAAGCATGTACCCTTCATGGATTCCAGTTCACTTCTGCTATGTGCCCAGGAGCACTACCAATCTTTAATTTAGAGTGTATTTTTAACATTATTTCTTTGTTTTTTTAAGATTTTATTTATTTTACAGAGAAAGAGAAAGTGAGAGAGGGAACACAAGCAGGGAGAGTGGAAGAGGGAGAAGCAGGCTTCCTGACGCAGGGCTTGATCCCAGGGACGCTTAACGACTGAGCCACCCAGACGCCCCTCTTTGTTGGGTTTTAGTAGAGAACATGCCCCTTGCATTATAAAAGAAAAACATTATTTTCTTTTGTTAAAGAATTATATAATGTTTATTAAATGCTTTATGTTAATGAGTTCTTAGTGGATTATTTTCTAGGTGATAGAGTATCTTAGTTGCATTAAGAAAAGTGGAGTTTGGGGGCATCTGGTGGCTCAGTTGGTTAAGTGACTGCCTTCAGCTCAGGTCATGATCCCGGAGTCCTGGTTTGGGGGCGCCTGGGTGGCTCAGTTGGTTAAGCAACTGCCTTCGGCTCAGGTCATGATCCCGGAGTCCTGGGATCGAGTCCCACACCAGGCTCCTGGCTCAGCAGGGAGCCTACTTCTCCCTTTGGCCCTCTCCCCTCTCATGCTGTTTCTCTCTCTCAAATAAATAAATCTTAAAAAAAAAAAAAAGAAAAGGGGAGTTTGGGAATGAGATACACAGTACCAAGAAATGAAATACAGGCTCCTGCCATTTAAAATTAGCCATCCAACACATTTAGAGAATAAATTAGATCTGAAAAAATGACAGATACCTGTATATGGCCTGGAATTATACACACTAAATCTACAATAGGGATAGGATTGAGAAACAATGGGTCTTTGACATTTATCATTAATTTTCATATATTTACTATAAAAATATGAAGTCATGTTAATATGTATTCATTCTACATAATACCTGAGTGCCTTGTCAAATTTTTTGAACTATTCAAAAGAGTTTATCCATCCCACTCACTGCATACTAATTAGAAAGTTAAAAATTATGTTTATAATGGAAAGGTCTAGTAGTCACTACCTCAATCAGTGAACAAATTTAGCAATACCAATAGTAATATCCAGCAATACTGGGACAACTTATTTTACTTATATAATGACACATTTAATGCTTTATGTTATGCATAGTATATCTTTTGCTAAAATAAGTACGTATCATTTTATTTTTACCAAAACTGCTTCTGTATTTATTCATGAGGAAACAGACAAATCCTAAAAGTTTGACATTCTACCAAGCCTAGATTCTAAAAATGGTAGTATCAAAAAAATTACCAAAAAAGTGGTGGTGGTGACTGTTCTCAGTTAAGAGATTATAAGATGAGAGCCTTGATCAGATCCTTACTTAGAAAAACATTTTATAAGCCAGTTTTTTTTCAGGTTTTAAAACTTTTTATTGCATATTTAAAAAACTGTGCATTCCAATAATTAAAATCATTTGAGCAAACTAATGGCACTCCGATTAAACTGCATTTTACAGCCTGCAGGTCACCTTGGACCAGCTTGATTTTTACTCTAGATTTCACAGTCGTCCCTCCCAGCTTCTTCCTTCACCAACATGCAAGTTCTTTTCCTTCCCTGCCAGCCAGACAGGCTGATGGGAGAGGCAGGCGGCTTCGTTGTCAGTAGTTCTTTGATGTGAAAAGGGGCAGCACAGTCATTTAAACTTGATCCAACCTCTGTGCATCTTACAAAGTTAAACAGCTAAAAGAAGTAAAGAAGGCAATGCTTGTGGAATGTACAGTGCATATTGGCGGCACATGCCTCATGATTTGCCTGCTTGCTTCCGTTCAATCGTTTCTTTTGAAGGTAGTGGATTTTTCTCTTGCGTCTGTCTTCTTCAATTTCGACTTATCGAATTTCTCAATCTCAGCCATGTAGGGTTTGTCAGACATGGTTGCAGAGGAAGCAGAGCAAGGTGCATGAGCAAGCGAAGTCCAGTCGGCACAGTGGCCGCTGCCGAATCTTTTTTTTTCCAAAGACTTTTTATTAGTCAGAGAGAGAGAGCACACACAAGCAGGGGGAGTGGGAGAGGGAGAAGCAGGCTCCCCGCTGAGCAGGGAGCCCAATGCCGACTCCATTCCAGGACCCTAGGATCATGACCTGAGCCAAAGGCAAACACTTAACCGACTGAGCCACCCAGGTGTCTCTAAACCAGTTTTGAGACACTTTGGGAAATTATGGAATTATTAATTTTCTAATGCCATGCTCTTAAAATTAAGACAATCTCCTTATTTTTAGGTTATGCACGAAGTATTTAGGAGTGAAATGTAACATTAATAAAGATAAAATGTGGCAGGATGTTAACTAAGTCAGTCGAGGATGTGATGGACGTTTCACTATTATTTTAGTTTTCCTGTGGTTTTTAGAAATCTTCAGTACAAAAAGTTGCTGGGAAAATTTAGCTAAAAAAGACTTTAAAATACAAAAAATATTAAAAGATACTTAGGAAAATGTGAATAATCTTGGGGTGTAGGAAACATTCTATGTAGATTCTATTTGATGCTATAAAGGTAAAAAACTTTATATTAATAAAGTATAAGATAAACTAAGAAATTATTTTTGTAACCCATATGATAAAGATAATAGCCATAAACACAAAAAACTTCTACAAATTAATGAAAAATACTAGAAATTGTGCACTATTGACAGGTAATTTACAGAAAATTCAGATGACCAGTAAGCAAATGAAAGCATGCTCAGTCTACCCTATATTTAAATAAATTCAGATTAAAGCAATGACATATTTTTCATTAGAAAGACTGAGAAAGAGCACCAAGTGCTATTAAATTAGTAGGAAAATGTGCAACTCAAACATTGTTGATGGGACTGAATGTGCTTTATCTGGAAAGTAATGTTACTATTACAATAAAAAAATAAATAAAGGGGTATCTGGGTGGCTCAGTCGGTTAAGTGTGTGACTCTTGATTTTGGCTCAGGTCATGATCTCAGGGTCTTGGGATTGAGCCCCACGTCAGGTTCCCCGCTCAGTGGGGAGTCTGCTTGAGGATTCTCTCTCCCTCTGCCCCTCCCCCTACTCTCTCTCTCGAATGAATCTTTTTGAAAAATACACATATTCTTTGTTCCACAAACCTGATGTAAGAATCTTACAGAAATAAAAACATATACAAATATTTATGTTTAAAGATATTTATTGACAGTTGTTTGAAATAGCAAGGAAGTGAAAACAACATGAATGTTCATCAACAGAGAAACAATCTGAACATTAATACCTCTCCATATGTAGTATTCTGCAGCTACTAACACTAAAATGAGTAAGTTAGATTTATATGTACCTGAAAGATGTCCGTGATGTATGTTACCGGAAAGTTGCATATTGATGTCCATACAATGATCCTGTTTAAATATATAAATATTCACAAACAACAAAGAAAAAAAAAAAGAACCATGTATAAACATGTACATTTAAACATAAAGCTACAGAAAAGTACTCATGACGCTTTTAACATGTTTAAGAAGTCAGATTTTATTTTTTTAAAGATTTCATTTATTTGACAGAGAGAGAGAGAACACAAGCAGGGAGAGCTGCAGAGGGAAAGGGAGAAGCAGACTCCCCACTGAGCAGGGACCCTGAGGGACACGGGGCTTGATCCCAGGACGCTGGGATCATGACCTGAGCCAAAAGCAGACACTTAACCAACTGAGCCACCCAGGCGCCCCAGGAAGCCAGATTTTCTTTTATGTATATTTGTTATAATTTCTTGTTTTGCAGGTAAATGCATTATATAATTTCAGAAGGGCAATTCAAATATGAAAAGAAAAACTACATGAAAAATACGTTTAATTTCTAACTTCTTTTGAGAATAAGTAAAAAACTGTTAGAGAACAAAGTAATAGCATAATGGCCCATTTGACCATCTTTATTCCTCTATTTGTTATAAAATTCATCTTAGAAAAGAATCTCCAATTCTAGAACTTGATTTATGGATTAAATATATCAAAGTTAAAGCCATTTATTTCATTACCATGCCTTTAAAATTCCACAAACCTGTTTTCTTGGGTTTTTTTGTTAATATCTCATTAAGTTGAACTAAGAACTGGGGTAGAGGGAAGAGTAAGAAGGGACTGTGAAGGGAGATTGTTACATGGAGGAATTTCCCTTTTTTAAGAGGACAAGGGTCCTATATGTAGAAAAAGAATGGGATTGGTTTACAGAGAAAGAAACTTGCCCTCTCATAAACTTAATTGGCCTCCAGCTATAATGTTTTAGAGTTTCTACCTCTGAGGTTATTTCTCGTAGCTAGAGCAGCATTTACAAAAATAGTTCATATGCAAAAGATATTAACAGGCATTATAAGAAGGGATTCATGGTCAAGGAAGTTTGGCACATGATGGGTTAAAGTTTTAAAAAATTGCTTTACTAAAATATTTATTATAGCCCTGATGAAATAAAATGAACTTATTGCTCCAAAAAGTGATGTGAAATATGCCATGATTTACAGTCTTGTTTGACCACAGAATCTTTTTTTCTAATATCATCTGAATCATAGTATTACTTGAAATGTACTACAGGAAATTTTAGGCTAACATATTATCTGTGGAATTCAATTAACACGGAGATATGGTCCTGAGTAAAAGAATTCAAAACAAATTAATTTTAAGGTAGCACACGGTACATTACTGTTACATCATTATAAAAATATTTTTCATATGTGACAATCATGCAATCTACTGGTGAAAGGTTTATTTATGATATAATAAATTACAAAACCTGAGCAAAACAGGCTGGTGGTACAGGTAACAACGAAGGGCTGTTGTGACTCCATAGCAATATTGCTAAATACACATGAATTATGATCCTCTAATATTTATTTAGTATGTAATGACTAACCTTTGAACTCTTAATTTGGCAAGTTGCACATAAACAGTGCATTTAAGTTGTAGGTATCAATAGTTTAAAATTTGTTAAACAATAAGACATAACAATAAAAATATTAGGAGAATGTGTCTTCGCTAGACAACTTTAAGAAGAACTTCATGCCTTTTCAGAGTCAATGAATTTATAATTCAAGTAACAAAAAGGCAAATTAATAACTTAGATCATAATGGAAATCTTTGTAGAACTACTGGGACACTAGCATTGATAATTTGAACATCTAAAAAAAGCAAAAATCTTAATGTTATTTTAATTTCACCTTGGCTATTATCTCAATAGTAAGTCCTATTTGGGAATTCTCATATTGTAAGAAATAATTAAAAGCAAAATATCAAATAAAGGACCTCAAAATTTCATGATGAAAAAAAATCCCTGAAATCATTTAACAAAGTCTATCATAAACATTTTTTAAATTGAGATTTTCTGAATGCCAGAAGTTGATTCTATGCTAGTGCATTGGTCTTAAGGCAAATATTAATTTTAAAACTTGGCTAGTCAGCCAAAATGTCCATACAGTGTGTTTGCACATGAACTTTTGCAGGTAATGTATTTTCAATGAACTTTTGCAGGTAATAATACTGTATGAATTTTTAACTTAAATTTTGTACATAAGGTCCTGTAAATTAGGCCACTCTCAAAGAACCTTGAAAAACACATATTTCAAAACCATTCACTGAGAGAATTAAAATGACTTGAGGCTGCAAATAATTTTTCCATCATTATCATCTCTTCGAAATATAATTTCTAAACTCTTAAAATGTAATTAATCTAGAACAGATTAAATCTTGGACATTCTTGGGGAGCGGTATTCCTTTGTATTCTTTTAATTGTCTGGTAGAGATTACTTATGTTTTATTTAGAATATTTATATCTATCATTATAAGGGAATCTGGTCTTGTTTAATTTTGACACTATGGCTATGCTACCAGCCTCAGAGAATGAGCTTCAAAAATTTTATTGGGGGAGGAAACTGGAAAATTTTAAGTGTAAGACTACTTAGCCTCAATTTCTCAAAAACCACAAGCTACCAAATCTCAACTATGATGAAACAGATATCCCAAGTAGCCATATGACTGAATAACCATTAAAGAAACTGAATTTATAATTGTAAAGCTCCCTAAAAATCTTCAGGCCCAAATGGTTTCACTTGCAAATTTTCACAAACATCTGAAAAATGAACACAAATTTTATACAACTTTTTTCAGAAAACAGAAAAACACTTCCCAATTCATTTTATGAGACCAACATTATACAATACAAAGTGAGACAAAGACTAGAAGAAATAAGGAAAGAAAGGAGGGAGGGAGGAAAAGAAAGAAAGAAAATGACAGAATGATAGAACATCATAATTTTAGAAAAATCTTCAACAAAATGTTAGCATATCAATTCCAAAAAGAAATTAGAAAACATGACTATGTGGAATTTATTACAGGTATACAAGGACTGGTTTTATATTCAAAAATCAATCCATGTAATCCACCATATAAATAGGTTGAAGAAAAAAAATCATATATCATGTGTCCGGATAAAATCCAATATGCATTCATGATTTTAAAAAGCCTCTCAAGAGCAGAAGGGAACTTCTTCAGTTTAAAAAAGAGCATCTACATAAAGCCTACAGCTTACTTTGTACTTCATGGTGAAAAACAATGTTTCCCCCTAAGATCTGGAAAAATGCAAGGATGTCTGCTCTCGCCTGTGTGATTCAACATACCACTAAAAGTTACAGCCAGCATAAGGCAAACAAAAGAAATAAAAGACACAGACTTTCCTGTCGCTGTTCATAGATGACATGACTGTCTATGTAGAAAACCCCAAGGAATTTACTAAAAAATGAAACAAAACCTTCCAGAATGAGTTGGTGAGTTTTGCAGCAAGGTCACAGATTACCAGATCAACATACAGATATACATTTATATAATTTGTATATACTAATGTTGAATAGTTAAAAGTTGAAATTAAAAACACCAACTAGAACTTTTCCAAAGAAAGTGAGACACTTAAGTATATACACTTACAAATCATGTATAAGATCTGTATGCCAAAAATTACAAATCCTAATAAAAAAAAATTTTTTTTTTTTTTTAAGATTTTATTTATTTGCGAGAGAGAGAATGAGAGACAGAGAGCATGAGAGGGAGGAGGGTCAGAGGGAGAAGCAGACTCCCTGCCGAGCAGGGAGCCTGATGTGGGACTCGATCCCGGGACTCCAGGATCATGACCTGAGCCGAAGGCAGTCGCTTAACCAACTGAGCCACCCAGGCGCCCCCTAATAAAAAATTTTTTAAAAGATGACATTAGTTTCCTCAGGCTGCCATAACAAACTACCACAAGCTTAGTGTTTTCTTTTTTATTATTTTTTTTTAATATTTTATTTATTTATTTGAGAGAGAGAGAATGAGAGACAGAGAGCACGAGAGGGAAGAGGGCAGAGGGAGAAGCAGACCCCCTGCTGAGCAGGGAGCCCGATGTGGGACTCGATCCAGGGACTCCAGGATCATGACCTGAGCTGAAGGCAGTAGCTTAACCAACTGAGCCACCCAGGCGCCCCAAGCTTAGTGTTTTCAAACAGCAAAAATCTATTATAGTTTTGGGGAACAGAAGTTCAAAATTAAGGTATTGGCAGGGTCATGCTCTCTCTGAAGGCAGGGGGAGGATCCCTTCTTTCCCTTCTAGTTTCTAGTAGTTACTAGTAATTCTTGGTGTTCCTTGGCTTGTAGATGCATCATTCAATCTGTCTCTGGTTTCACATGGCCTTCCCTGTGTGTTTGTGTCCATATTTCCCTCTTCTTATCAGGACATGAGCCATCAGAATAATTAGTAATCTAATCCAATATGATCTCCATCTTAACTTGAATACATCAGCAAAGACCCTATTTCCAATTAGGTCACACTCACAAGTACTAGGAGTTACTACCTGAATATTTTGGAGAACACAAACTAACAACAATAACCTAAAAATGGAGAAACATACCAGATTCATGGATTAAAAGATTTACTAAAGGGGCGCCTGGGTGGCTCAGTCGGTTGGGCGGCTGCCTTCAGCTCAGGTCATGATCTCAGAGTCCTGGGATCAAGCCCTGCATCTGGCTCTCTGCTCAGCAGGGAGCCTGCTTCTCCCTCTCCCTCTGCCTGCCGCTCTGCCTACTTGTGCTCTCTGTCTCTCTGTCAAATAAATAAATAAATAAAATCTTAAAAGATTTACTAAAGATACAAATTATTTCTAAACAGAATTCCTATCAAAACCTCAGCAAGATTTTGTAGATATAGGTAAGCTTATCCTAATATTTATATGAAATGGCAAAAACTAAGAATAGGTAAATCAGCTTGAAAAAGAATAAAGTAGGAGAAATCCCATTAAGACATCCTATAAAATGACAGTAATCAAGGCAGTGTGATATTGGCAGAGGGATAGACACATAGATCAATGGAAGGAAACAGAAAACCTTGAAGTAAGATATACACAAATATATTCAATAGATTTTTGACAGAGGTACAAAAGCAATTTAATGGAGAAAAGACAGTCTTTTCAACAAATGATGCTTGAGCAAATGGACATCCATTAGCCAAAACAAACTAAAAAAGAACATTAAGCTAAAGCATACAACATACATGAAAAATTAACTCAAAATAGATTATAGACTTATGTGTAAAATGTGTAAAATTATAAAAAATTTATGCAAAAACATAGGAAAAATCTTTGGAATCTGGGCTAGGCAAGGAGTCCTTAGATTTGACACCAAAGCAAAGCTATAAAAGGAAAAATTGATAAAGCAGACATTATCAAAACTGAAAACTTTTGCTCTTCAAAAGACCCTATTAAAAGGTTAAAAAAAAAATAAGCTATGCTTCAGGAAAAATATTTACAACCACATAGCAAAGGACCAGTATCATCTAGAATATAGAAAGTACTCTTTCAAAACCCAACAATAAAAAATAAAATTCAAAAATGAGTAAAAGACACAGGCATTTCACCAAAATGGACATACAGATGACAAGCACAGGAAAAGGTATTCAACATCATTAGTCATTAGGGGAATGCAAATTAAGACCACGAAGAGACATCACTACACACCTA
Source organism: Halichoerus grypus (assembly GCF_964656455.1). Taxonomy (NCBI): domain Eukaryota; kingdom Metazoa; phylum Chordata; class Mammalia; order Carnivora; family Phocidae; genus Halichoerus; species Halichoerus grypus. The sequence goes on along the minus strand of NC_135726.1, from coordinate 46,187,405 downwards.
TCACAATGGCTAAAACAAAAAGTGATGACAACACCAAATACTGAGAAAGTCACTTATATGCTCCTGGTGTGAATGTAAAATGGTAAAGCCATTTTGAAAAATAATATGTCCATTTCTTATAAAAGAAAACATGCATTTACTCTAAGACCCAGAAATTGCACTCTTAGGCATTTATATCAGGGAAATGTAAATTATATTCACACAAAAACCTATATACAAATGTTCATATGTAGCTTTATTTGTAACAGCCATTTTCCTTAGGGTTTCCTTCTAATAAGAATTTTAATGTTCAGAACAAGGTATAACCTCACATTAATTGTATTAGGATGTTCTGTTCCAAAATCATTTATCTGATGATTAGTAAGACTGATTAAAGTGTTACCTTGTGTACTGTATTTGTAAAGTCTTCCTCTCATTTGAATTCTGTAATAATATACAATTAAAATACTGAAAAAAGGAAACCCTCAATGCATTGTTGGTGGGAATGTAAACTGATGCAATCACTGGAAAACAGTATGAAGCTTCCTCAAAAAAATTAAAAATAGAAATACCATACTATCCAGTAATTCCACTACTGGGTATTTACCCAAAGAAAATGAAAATACGAATTTGAAAAGATATATGCACCCCAATGTCTACTGCAGCATTATTTACAATAGCTAAGACACGGAAGCAACCTAAGTGTCCATCAATAGACGAATAAATAAAGAAGATGTAGTATATATATATATACAGTGGAATATTAGCTAAAGGCAGGGGGAGGATCCCTTCTTTCCTCCCCCTTAAAAAAGAATGAGGTCTTGCCATTTGCAACAACATGGATGGACTTAGAGGACATTAGGCTAAGTGGGATAAGTCAAACAGAGAAAGACAAATACCATCTGATTTCACTTATATCTGGAATCTGAAACACAAAACAGAAACAGAATCATAAATACATAGAACTGGTGGTTGCCAGAGGGGCGGGGGCTTGAGGGTGGGTGAAATAGGTGAAGAGGATTAAGAGGTACAAACTTCCAGTTATAAAATAAGTAAATCGGACGCCTGGGTGGCTGTCAGTTAAGCGACTGCCTTTGGCTCAGGTCATGATCCCAGGGTCCTGGGATCGAGCCCCGCATCAGACTCCCTGCTCAGCGGAGAGCGTGCTTCTCCCTCTCCCTCTGCCTGCCACTCTGCCTACTTGTGCTCTCTCTCTAGCTCTGTTAAATGAATAAATAAAAAATCTTTAAAAAAATAAAATAAAACAATAAGTAAATCACAGGGATGAAAAGTACAGCACAGTTAATAGATCATAGTCAATAATAATATTGTAACAATGTTGTATAAAGACAGATGGTAACCACACATATCGTGGTCAGTATTGAGCAAGGTACAGAATTGTCAAATCACTATGGTGTACACCTGAAACTAATATAACATTGTATGTCAACTACACTTCAATTGAGAAAAAAGAAAGATGACTCTTGAGCCCAGAAGGAAAACAAAATTTTTTAAAATACTGAATAATAAAATTTCAATAACTAATGTTTATTAAGTATAATCTATTTATTAGACACTGCTTCAAGGCTTTATATGTATTTATGTCTTTAAATCATTATAATGAGAATATTTAATGTTTAATAAATGAAAAAACTAAAGCAACAGGGGTTAACTAAGTTTCCCAAAGGAACACACATGTAGTAAACGGTGGGACTCAGATCATGCTAAACAAGAGAATGATGCCAAACAAGAAAACCCTATATTTTATGGTTGTGCTCTCGTATGAATTCACTAATGCCTAACAAAGATTGAAATATGATGGAAACTGATTCTCCATTATATTAATCTAGCCTTTCCTTGTTTGAATTTTCTGAGTCATTACCTATGAGTGAAAGTAAAGGATTCCCACTTTCATGATTTGAATTATCTGATATTCCAAAGCTGAGTGCCAATGGGCAGATAAAAGATTTAAAAAATTTGTGTTTTCATAAAGTTTTTCTCAATTATGAAGTTTATGATGTTGAGTAAGGTGTGAGTGACGTCTAAAGTCCTTACCACATTCATTACATTTATAAGGCTTTTCACCAGAATGAATTCTCTGATGTTGAGTAAGTTGTGAGCCACGATTAAAGGCCTTCCCACATTCATGACATTTGTATGGTTTCTCACCAGTATGAATTCTCTGGTGCTGAGTAAGATGTGAACCACGAATAAAGGCTTTCCCACATTCATTACACTCATAGGGCTTCTCACCAGTATGAACTCTCTGATGGTAAGTTAGCTGTGAGCCACGAATAAAAGCCTTACCACATTCCTTACATTCATATGGTTTCCTACCAGAATGTGAAATCTGATGTAGAGTAAGTTGTGAGGCACAAATAAAGATCTTCCCACACTGCTTACATTCACAGGGATTCTCACCTGTATGAATTCTCTGATGTTGAGTCAGTTGTGAGCTATAAATAAAGGTCTTCCCACACTCTTTACATTCATAGGGTTTCTCACCAGTATGAATCCTCTGATGCTGAGTAAGATGTGAGCCACGAATAAAGGCTTTCCCACATTCCTTACATTCAAAAGGTTTTTCACCAGTGTGAATTTTTTGATGTTCAGTAAGTTGTGAGCCACGAATAAATGATTTCCCACATTCTTGGCATTCATAGGGTTTCTCACCAGTATGAATCCTCTGATGTCGAATAAGCTGTGAGCCATAGTTAAAGGCCTTTCCACATTGCTTACATTCATGTGGTTTCCTACCTGTATGAATCCTCTGATGTTCAGTAAGTTGTGAGCCACGAATAAAGGACATCTCACAATCTTTACATTTATAGGGTTTTTCGCCAGTATGAAGTCTGTGATGTAGAGTAAGCTGTGAGCCATAACTAAAGGCTTTCCCACATTTCTTACATTCATAAGGTTTCTCACCTGTATGAATTCTCTGATGTTCAGTAAGTTGGGAGCCACGAATAAAGGCCTTTCCACATTCTTTACATTGATAGGGTTTCTCTGCAGTATGAACTCTCTGATGGTAAGTAAGTTGAGAGCCACGAAAAAAGGCCTTACCACATTCATTACATTCATAGGGTCTTTCACCAGTATGAATTCTTTGATGTTGGGTAAGATGAGAGCCACGAATAAAGGCCTTCCCACACTCTTTACATTTATAAGGTTTCTCCCCAGTATGAATTCTTTGATGATAAGTAAGCTGTGAGGCACAAATAAAGGCTTTTCCACATTCCTTACATTCATAGGGTTTCTTAACATGAACTCTCTGATGGTAAGTAAGTTCTGAGCCCCGAATAAAGGCCTTTCCACATTCTTTACATTCACAGAATTTTTCATTGGAATGACCCTTCTGATGTTCTGTAAGTTGAAAGCCACGGATAAAGTATTTTCTGCATGCTTTACATTCATAGGATTTCTCCAGAAAATGAATTCTTCGTTTTAATGTAAGGGATGTGGTCTGGCTAAAATTGGGAATTTCTTTACAAGTGATTAAAAGTTGCCTGAAAGGTCCCTCTTTATTTCCTAATTGGCTTTCAATCTGGTCTTTGCATTCCCTATCATCTTGAAAACTTTTACACTCACACTTATGTCTTGTGAGATGTTCTATTATCTCCCATTGAGATGATTCTATTTCATAAATTCCTCTCTTTGAGGACAGCTTTTTGGTCTCACACCTGGATTCCCAGTCTGTAAGGTAACAAGAAAGTAAATGTTACTTTCATATTCCTTGAAAAATAAAACCTCTAAGGTAGTAAGAGTAGACTCAAACTGAACATCATACTCATGTCAATGGAACCAATGGAGCAGAAAAGAAAAATCCAGAAACAGTGCAAATTTAGTATACAATAAAGCTGGCAGCTCAAATCAGTAGGAAAAACATGAACTCTTTTTAATAAATGAAATTATAAACATATGGGTAGACATATAGAAAAAAGATAAAATTTTATTAATTCCTCGTATCGTACAGTTGGACAAATTCCAAGTGGATCAGATGTCCATACTTACAGAAATGAAAACATATAAATAATTAGAATAAAACTTGAGTGAGACTTCTTCCATAAACTAGGAATGGGGAAAAATTTCCTAATCATAATTTGATAAAAATGACCACAATATAGTTAAAGAAAAAAAAAGTTGGCATGTCAAAAACAGGATAGGGTAAGTAAAATGACAAATATTTGCAAAGTTGCATTATGCCTATTATATACCTAATATATAAACAGTTTCTAAAATTAGACTAAAAAGAAAAAGACTACTATATAAAACTGGACACCAGCACTATATAAAAATGGATTAGGAAAATGGACAGTTGATAGAAAAGTAATGTGAATAGTTTTTAACCATATGAAAATATACTCAAATTTGCTCATAAGATAAATGCAAATTAAAGCTACACAGAAGTGAGGATATGGAGAAAATGGAAGTCTCATAGCTTGCTGATGGGAATGCAAAATGGTACAGCTGCTTTGTAAAACAGTTTTGCACTTCCTCGAGAAGTTAACATAGAGTTGCCATATTACCCTGCAATTTCACTCCAAGTTACATGCCCAACAGAAGTGTCCAACATAGAATTACCACATAACCCAGAAATCCCACTCATAGGTATAGAGCCAAGAGAACTGAAAACACATGTCTATATAAAAACTTGAATACAATGTTCATAACATTATTCATCATAAGTATAAGGTGGAAATAACTCAAACATCCACTGATGAATGGATAAATAAAATATGGTATATCCTTACAATAGAATACTTGGCAATAAAAATACTGACACATGTTACAACGTGAATGAACTTTGAAAATATTATGCTTAGTGAAATAAGCCAGTCACAAAAGACCACATATTGTATGATTCCTTTTATACGAATTGTCCAGAATAGGCAAATCCATACAGACACAGCAATAGCTGCACAGGGCTGAGGGGTAGACAGAGAAACATGGGGAATGGCTACTACTGGATACTGGTTTCTTTTTGGGGTGATAAAAATACCCAAAATTGTGGTGATGGCTGTATGAGACCGTGAATACAGTAAAAATCATCACTGTTTGCTATAAATGGGTAAACTGTATGTCATGTGAAATATATCTCAGTAGTTCTAAAAAACTACACTGACATGCTATTTCTCACCTTTTAGAATAGGGAATTTCCAAATATGACATCAAATACTGTTAGCAAGGCTGTAAGGAAATTGGTACTTATATACATTGCTAGTAAGAATATGAATGATAGAAACCCTATGAAAGGAAATATGGCAGTATTTAGCACAATTACATGTATGATTTGATCTAACAACTCCACTTCTGTGAAATCAATCCCAAAATTGCATTAGCAAAATGTCAAAAGTCTGCTGCAGAAGGGTTTCACTGAAGTATAATGTGTTACAGCAAAAGATTAAAAATTACCCAATTGTCCATTGGTAAGTGGCTGATGGAAGTAATTCATGGTTTAGCCACATTACAGAGTACCATGCAGCAATTAAGAAAGGGAATATAGGGGCACCTGGTGGCTCAGTCGGTTAGGCTTCTGCCTTGGCTCAGGTCACGATCTAGGGTAATGGGATCGAGCCCCACATCAGGCTCCCTGCTCAGCGGGGAGGCTGCTTCTTCCTCTCCCTCTGCCTCTCCCCTCCGCTTGTTCTCTCTCCCAAATAAATAAATAAAATCTTAAAAAAATACATTGTTAATTGTGAGGAAATGTGGACAAAAGTATGTATAGTTATGCCTTTTATCTTAGGAAGGAGAGGTAGGAAGAGGAAGTATGCATGTATAACATACATTTGTTTTTATTTTTTAAAAGGGGGGATGGATTGTAGGGTGGGGAAGGAACAGGTGGAGGGGCAGGGACAGAAGTCAGACTTCTTTCAATACAACTTGTTTTGTAAATTTGACTTTGGAGGTATATAAATATTTTCTGTAATTATAAAACAAATTACAACAAGAACAGCTTAAAAGTAGAAAATACTGAATTAAAAAAAAACAACAGTATTTACAATTATTGGAATAACCACACAAGGAAACTATTTCAAATAACTTTCAAACATAGTAATTTGACTGTGAAATACATCCTACAAGGGGGGGAGAAAAAGAATTGCCAAAACAACTCTCTCAAACTGTTTTGAGTAATCATACTGTCGGTAGTAATGTTGATCTTATTTTAGAGAGTTGTTTGTATAATGTAGAATAAAATAAGTAAATATGATATTCCAATCCTATCATTTTTAGTGTTCATGATAACCAGGACTCTTGGCATGGGAGAAAATGGACACAGAGATAAGATCTTTAAAAGGGTTAACTAAAAACCTTACAATTAGCTGACCATATAGTTGTGGGCCCATTTCTGGGTTCTCTATTTTGTTCCACTGATCTATGTGTCTGTTTTTGTGTCAGTACCACATGTCTAGATGACTAAAGCTTTGTAATATAGCTTGAAATCCAGAACTGTGATGCCTCCAGTTTTTTCTTTTTCAGAATTGCTTTGGCACAGCGAAGGAAACAATCAACAAAACTATAAGGCAGCCTATGGAATGGGAGAAGATATTTGCAAATGACATATCTGATAAAGGGTTAGTATCTAAAATCTATAAAGCACTTATCAAAAAACAAATAATCCAGTTAAGAAATGGGCAGAAGATATGAATGGACACTTTTCCAAAGAAGACATCCAGATGGCTAACAGAAACATGAAAAGATGCTTAACATCATTCATCATCAGGGAAATACAAATCAAAACACGATGAAATACCACCTCACCTTTCAGAATGGCTAAAATTAACAACACAAGAAGCAACAGGTGTTGGTGAGTATGCAGAGAAAGGGGAACCCTTTTGCACTGTTGGTGGGAACGCAAACTGGTGCAACCACTCTGGAGAACAGTTTGGAGGTTCCTCAAAAAGTTAAAAATAGAACTACCCTATGATTCAGCAATTGCATTCATTACTAGGTATTTACCCAAAGGATACAAAAATACAGATTTGAAGGGGTACATGCTCTCCAATGTTTATAACAACATTATCAATAGTAACCAAACTATGGAGAGAACCCGAATGTCCATCAACTGTTGAATGGATAAAGATGTGAAGATATATATACATATATATATGTGTATATATATATATATATATATATATATATACACACACACACAATTATATATATAATTATATATATATGTAATTATATATATAAAAATCCCCTGTACTCTACCTAGCCCTTCCTCCTCCTCCCCAAATCCAGGCAACTACTGATTGTTACTAACTCCACTATTTGCCTTTTCCAGAATGTGATATAGTTGGAATCATAAAGTGTGTAAATTCTTCAAACTGGCTCCTTTCACTTAACAAGATGCTAAGCATTTAAGGTTCCTTCATGTCTTTTCATGACTCAATAGCTAATTTATTTTTCACTGCTGAGTAACAGTCCTTTGTATGGATGAACCATTCACCTATTGAAGGACATCTTGGTTGCTTTCAAGTTTTGGAAAACTTTTATAAACACTTATGTGCAGGTTTTTATAAAACAAAAGTTTTCAATTTATTTGGGTAAATATCTAGGAGCACAATTACCGGATCATACAGTAGGACTATGTTTAGTTACGTAAGAAAGTGCCAAACTGTCTTCCAAAGTGGCTGTACAAGGGGCACCTGGGTGGCTCTGTCAGTTAAGTGTCTGACTCTTGATTTCAGCTCAGGTCATGATCTCAGGGTCATGATATTGAGCACATTGGGCTTGGCACTCATCGTGGAGTCTGCTTCAGATTGTCTTCCTCTGCCCCTCTCCCCCCTCCCCTGCTCATACTCTCTCTAAAACAAAACAAAACATACAAACACACAAAACAAAGTGGCCGTACCATTTTGCATTCCCGCCAACAGTGAAAGTGAATTCCTGTTACCCCACATTATTGACAACATTTGGAGCTATCAGTGTTTTGGATTTTAGTCATTCCAAGAAATGTATAGTTATGTCTCATGGTTGTTTAAATTTTTAATACCCTAATGACATATGACACTGAGCAACTTTTCATATACTTATTTACCATGAGTTTATCTTCTCTAGTGAGGCATCTGTTCAGATCTCTTGGCCACATTTAAATTGGGTTGTTTTGTTATTGTTGAGTTTTAAGAATTCTTTGTATATTTTATACGTAAGTTCTTTACCAGATATTTGTTTTACAAAGATTTTTCTCCCAGTTCATGGCTTGTCTTTTCATTCTCATAACTTTCACACAGCAGAAGTTTTTAATTTTAATGAACACCAATTTTTAACTTTTTTTGTTCATGATTATATTTTTGGTGTTTATATAAAAACTCATTCTGAGCCCAAAATCACCTAGATTTTCCCTCCGTTATCTTCTACAAGTTTGTATGTTTATGTCTTTCATAAAATTTTCAGCTATTGTTTCTTCAAATATTGTCTCTTTTTCTCTCCTCTTTCTGGGACTCCCACAATGCATGTTTGGCTGCTTCATGGTGTCCCACAGGTCCCTTCAGCTCTGTTCATTTTCCTTCAACCTTTTTTCTTTCTAATCCTCAGACTGAATAATTTCTGTTGTCCTATCTTCAAGTTTGCTGATTCTTTCTGCCTGCTCAAACCTGTCTTTGAATCCCTCTAGCGAATTTTTCATTTGGGTTTTTGTACTTTTTAACTTCAGAATTTCTTTTTGGCATCTTCTTAGGTTTTCTATTTCTTTATTGATGTTTCCATTCTGTTCATATATAGTTTTAGCAACTTTCTCCACATCTTCCTTTAGTTGTCTATCTTTAAGATAGTTGTTAATTTTAACCTCTGTGTCTAGTATATATGCCATCAGGTCTTTTTCAGGAACAGTTTCTGTTGGTTTATTTTCCTTTGAATGGGCCATATTTTCCTTGTTTCTCTGTATGCCTTATGATTTTTTGTTAGAACACTGGACATTTTACATAATTCTAATAATAATGTGGTAACTCTAGAAATCAGATTCTCTCCCTTCCCCAGGGTTTGCTAATTTTTGTTACTGTTTTTGTTGTTTTGATCGTTATAGGCTTCGGTGCTGAGGACCACCCTCAGGTATAAACTTAAGGTCTTCTCAGGTCTTTTCTGAGCCTTTGTCTGGGTACCATGGTCCCTTTCTAACTTTCCCATATATGCAGTTGTTTTTGAATGTCCTAGTCTTTAATATCTGGCTCCCAAGTGGGAAAGAGAAAAATGAACACAGTGAATAAAGGGGTGCCAGCCTGTTAAATCCCCTGGAAGTCACTTCAGCAAGAGCGGGAGTGCAGTTGCTGCAACAATGGCCACTTCTCCTTTGTCTACAACTCTGTGATCAGGACATTATTAGGAAACATAATGAGAAAACTCAATATTGTAAACATGTCAATTTTCTCCCAAAATGATCTGTAGATTCAATGCAATCTTAATCAAAATCCCAACACATTTAAAGGGAGAGGCCTGTCAAGCTAATTAGAAAGACATGAGACCATGAAAATAACTTAACTTAAAGAGAAGATGAAAATATTTTCCCCACTAGGTAGCAAGATGCATTAAAAGCAAGTGTAATTAAAATAATGTGGTATTATCACAGGCTTAAATATAAAGTCCAAAAATATGCCCACATAAAAAAGGAAATTATATTTATAATGATATTTATATTATATGTTTTTACATGTATAATATATATTATGTATATTTTATTATATTATTTATGTTATATTTATAATTATAAAAGCAGCACTTTAGTGGGGAGAAAATAAAATTTACAATTAATCTTGCCAAGACAACTACAAAAAACCAGACCCCTATTTGACAGACCATGAGAGAAATCAACTATAGGTAGGATAAAAATCTCAATGTGGAAGGCAACACTAAAAAGCTATTTAAAAATACTTATATAGGGGCGCCTGGGTGGCTCAGTTGTTAAGTGTCTGCCTTCGGCTCAAGTCATGATCCCAGGGTCTTGGGATCAAGCCCTGGGGAGTCTGCTTCTCCCTCTCCCACTCCCCCTGCTTGTGTTCCCTCTCTCACTGTGTCTCTCTCTGTAAAATAAATAAATAAAAATCTTTAAAAAATTTAAAAATTTTAAAAAAATTTTTAAAAATTAAAATACTTATATAGAAGAATATATTCATGAATGAAAGGTACAGAAGGACATTTTTTTTTTTTTTGAGAGAGAGAGGGCTAGCAGGTTGGGGGGAAGAGAGAGAATCTTAAGTAGGCTCCATGCTCAGCATGGAGCCCAGACCAGGGCTCCATCTCATGACCCTGAAATTGTGACCAGAGCTGAAATCAAGAATCAGACGCTCAATCAACTGAGCCACCCAGGTGCTACCTGATATTTTGTAATACCTCACAAAAAATATCCATCATAAAGGAAAAAATTAATAATTCTACTACTTTAAAATTAGGAACTTTTATTCATCAAAAGATTCTAGAAAAAGAGTGAAAAGCCAAGCCACACAGCAAAAGATATCTGAAACACAAATATAGTAACTACAATATATTTTTAAAAAACCCATCTAATCAGTAAGAGAAAAATTAACAAATCAATAGAAAAATAAGCCAAAGACATGAACAGGAATCTACAAAAGAAAAGTTCTAAACAGCCAATAAGTATATAAAAAAAACAGCCCAAACTCATTAGTAATCAAGGAGATGGAAATAAAATTCCAATGACAGATACAAACCCGCGAGATTCGCAAAACTTTTAAAATCTGCACTCAAGGATATGGTGCAACCAAATTCTCATATACTATTGGTAGGGGTGTACATGGGTATAATTACTTTGGAACACAGCTTGACATTATCTAGTAAAATCAAGGATACACATATCTTCTGACCCGGCACTTTTATTCTTAGACAGATATCCCAGGGAACCTCATGCTCAGGTATAGGAGTAAACATGTCAAGTGACATTTATCGCATCATTATTTATAAGAGCCAAATTAGAAATGACCCAAATTTTAACCAAGAATATACTGAAAGTTAATAACCAAGAGTTAATTTTGGTATATTCAAACAATGGAATTCTTACAAAAATGAATGAACTAGAGCCACCAATATGGACGACTCTCACAAATATAATAATGAATGAAAGGAGCACGACACAAAAGAATACGTACAATATGATGTCACTCACCTAAATTCTAAAATGGGCAAAATTAAACAATACTTTCTGATATGTATACATAGGTCATAAGTACATATATTCAGAGGGTGTTTCTGGAGTCCTGGCAACGTTCTGTTTCTTGTCATGGGTGGTTATTCATCAAACTATACATATGTTTAATGCACTTTCCTGTATATTTCACTATAAATTTTTAAAAATCATGTGGCTGATTTTTTAAATGTTAGCAATACTCCCTAAATGAAAATTCTGTAAATAATTAGGATTCCCCTAATGCTCCCTGTAAGGACCCAGAGCAAATTTGGAACCTGATGTTTGTATTCTTCTTTCAACTGAAGAAGTTTAAGTTGGCCCAGTGTGGTAGAACAAGAAGTGAAGAGATGGCAATCCATATAAAAAATTAGACTAAGAGATACCAAAATTATTAAATGAGTCTGGCATCAATTAGAGATCAAAGGGATTATTCTATGTCTAAAGTATTAAATATGTTAATCTAATTTTTAAATTGGGCATGCCTTAAAATTATCCAGCAAGGAAGAGAAAAGTTACCCAGCAATGGCTATACCTGTAGCTGAAAGAGGCAAGGGAGAATGGGAGGTGAGGAAGTATAGATAATTCACGGCTATCAAGGAGGGCAGAGTAACAGAATGGAAAATGTAACATCAAGAACAAGTTTTTTTTAATATGGAAGACATTACACTATGTGGTTGAGGTGGTAGTACAAGAATAAGTTAGTTGAAACGTTAAAAAGTAGCTGTCAGGGCACCTGGATGTCTCAATTGGTTGGGAGTCCAATACTTGGTTTTGGCTCAGGTCATGATCTGGTGGCGGCGGGATCGAGCCCAGCCCCATTTGGGCTCCAGACTCAGCAGGGAGTCTGCTTGAGATTCTCCTTCTCCCTCTGCCCCTCTCCCTGCTCGCATGCTCTCTCTCTAAAATAAATAAATAACCCATTAAAAAAAAAGTAGCTGTCAAAGAGTGAATGTTTGAAACAGATTTGGGGCTGGTTAATTACAAGGTTTATGTATCACTTAGGGGAGTGAATAAGTGAAGGAATTTGGAGGAGAAAGATCATTTGAAATGAGGTTAAGGAACTGAGAATTAAGATGTATTATTTCTTTTAAGATTTTATTTATTTGTCAGAGAGAGAGAGTGCGCGCGCATAAGCGGGGGGAGTGGCAGGCAGAGCAGGCAGAGGGAGAAGCAGGCTCCCCATTGAGCAAGGAGCCCAATGCAGGACTCGATCCCAGGATCCTGGGATCATGACCTGAGCTGAAGGCAGACACTTAACTGACTGAGCCACCCAGACGTCCCAAGATGTATTATTGTAAGGATACAGAAGTCACCAACGATGGTGACAGGTGTAGTGGAGAAGAGAAAGTCAGTGGGCCAAGAGTTCTGATCTTCAGTCTACTCAAGGAGAGGAAATTGGTAAATGATATGACAAGAACACATAGTGGGTGGTTCAGTCTCTGAAGTGCTTTAAAGGAGCTGGGGACTTTGATAATGGAAAATAATGGATGGTGGGATAAGACAAAGCAAGAACCATTATCAAGTACTCTAAGGGAAATTTGTATATTCATGGCACAACTAAAGTGTTCACTTAAAGCCAAAAGGTGAAAGGAGTAGTCAAAGAGTCTAAAGATAATATGGGATATTTCTTTTTTTTTTTTTTTTAAAGATTTTATTTATTTATCTGACAGAGAGAGACACAGCGAGAGAGGGAACACAAGCAGGGGGAGTGGGAGAGGGAGAAGCAGGCTCCCTGCAGAGCAGGGAGCCCGATGTGGGACTCGATCCCAGGACCCTGGGATCATGACCTGAGCCGAAGGCAGTCGCTTAACCGACTGAGCCACCCTGGCGCCCAATATGGGATATTTCTTAAAAAGTTTCAAACAGTATGATGGAAGAGATTTGGGTGTTAAGAAAGAGTGGGGAATTAAGTCTGACTGGAAATATATGGTGAAAGAGTTCAGCTGCTGATTGGTGCCCTGGAAAGCTTGGACTTCCGGACCTGAGTGAGGTAACTGAAGGTGTAAGACAAACAGGAATTGGTCCTAAAAAACCTCTTAGGGGAACGTGGGTAATTTTGTTAATGGGAATTGGTCTCTAAGAAAACAGTTCTAATGGTAAGAAAAATGCTGCCATGTTAGTACAGGAAGTGATCTTGTTTCCCTTAAATTCTGCTGGAGGCCTGTCAGGGGCTGGTCTTACCAAGAGCACACAAGATTTTGAAGGCTCACTTAAATCAGAGGCACACTGAGCTCTGCAGATCTCCTTTACAGATGTGTTGCAGCCAAAGAGTGATGGTCTTACTATTACAAAATTATAGCTTGGAAATGACTGTAAGAAAACCTAAAAGATCATTACTGAGAATTTGATCAGGAAAGAATTCTCAGGATATAATGATATATAGGCTGAGACCTAAAGCAGCACAGCAGGTAGTCAGGTGAGTAGGGCATTCCAGGCAGAGTGAGTGACATAAGGGGGCGGAGCACAGGTACTAGACATGTAGATACTAGATGTATCTGAGATAAGGAATGAAGGCTCCTGTGGCTGGAGTCCAATGAGAAAGGGGAGAGATATCTAAGGTAGGGTTATAAAAACCTTCAGAAGCCAGGTTAGGTAAGGCTTTCTGATTTTGATTTTATCCATTGTGTGATCTGATTTGTATTTTTTAAAAATATTACTCTGGCTACTGTGTCAAAACCAGTTAGAAGGGTACTGCAATAGCCTAGATCAGAGGGAGTATAGGCTTAAAGGGTTGCTAGTGGATATGAGAGCACACAGAATCAAGAGAGATTTAGTTAGAAGAAATCATCAGGAAAAACTTGATTGTATGGTAGTCACAGCATAGAGTGGCCCCTAGAATGTCTCCTAGTTTTCTGACTAGAGCTATGCACAAGGTTCTAGTTTGAAATCTGTCTATACTTCAAAATGCAGCACTATAGTTATCCCATTTGTACTAATTTTTCTTCCATAAATTTATCTCTTATTGAGAACTTAGAATAATGTAATTGCATTCAATACTCCAAATCTTCTCAACCATCTTATCAGTTAGGTGTTCTTTTCCTTTTAAACTATGAGGAAATGGGACGAGGGAGTCAAGCCTGGTAAAGTAATTTGCTTAAGACAAAAGCTGCCACTAAAACTCTGGTCTAAGTGATTCCAGTTCTTCCAATCATCCCCTATACTATAATACTATATTACCTCCCATTCCCCTCTCTTCCCTTCTATCTGAACCAATGTACAGCTTTTTTTTCCCTCATTACCAAATCCAATGATCAATTCTCAGTACTCAACTTACTCATGTTCCCTTATAAGAAAGAGGGCTGCCCCCTTTTTTTTTTTTTGAGATTTCTTTTTTTTTTTTTTAATGCTATGTTAGTCACCATACATTACATCAGATGCTGCCCTTCTTAAATACCTTTTTTCCACTTGGCTTCTGAGATACAACATTTTCTTTATTTTCCTATTAGCTCACTAACTATTCCTTCTCAGTCTCCTTTGCTGGACCTTCCCCTTCTTTCTAACTAAAATACAGACTGGATTAGGGTCCTTCTCTTTTTAAACTATTACATAACTTCATAAATTATTTCTTCCAAGTCTAAGGTTAAAATTCTACTTATACATATATTATTTCTTTCCAGGTTCTTTCTTGATTTCTTCCTAGTTCTAATAGATAATCCTAAAGTATCATGAACAAAACAGAATTCGTGAACACCTGTCTTTCCCAACTAAGAAAAAGATGTCCAATTGCTCAGGCATAAATCTAGTAAGTTATCCTGGATTTCTCTTTCATCCCACATCACTTCCAACTAATCAGCAAGAGGCACCACCTTTAAAATCTGATCAGAATCTGACCCCTTCATGTCACCTTCACTTACTACTGCCCTCATCTAAGACACCATAATTTCTAATCTGGACTAAAAAATGGCTTTCCAACTGGTCTTTCTGTTTCACTCTTGCTCCCATTTTATTTTCTATACAGTATCCAGAGTAGTCTTTGAAAATAACAAGTTTAATCATGTCACACTCCTGCTTGATATCAGCCAATCATTATTGTAGTTTCAATGTAATCCCAATTCTTTGTCATGGCATACAGGTCCCTACGTGACCTAGCCCCACCACCTCTCTGACCTCATTTTCAACTTTTATTCTCCCTCACTAACTGGATGAAAAATATAGGTAAAATTGTTACCACTGGAGGAGGGCTATTCAAACAAAGTTTGAAAATACAGGGGAATGTGAAAGAAAAACAAGGAAGTGGTAATTGGGGTGAAGAAGGGGTTTCCTTTGGTAACTGATGCTAAAACCGTTTTGCCTTCCAGTATTCAAGCTTCTACTCCACAGGCCTTGGTTTGGTCTTCTCAGCTAATATCTCAAAGTTGTAGCCAACAAATTAAGCGATTTGACTGTTCTCAACAATGGCCTCCCCTTGTCTGACCATCTCTGACTCACCTGAACTCTGACTTCTTGTCACATCCTGCACAACCTTCCAGGGCTCTTTCCCTTGCTTCAATAAGGAAAGCACATCTGCTTTAGAAATGGAAAATCCTGCTTAAAAGAATGGGAAAAGGTATGATTATACTCTGCTTGC
Source organism: Halichoerus grypus (assembly GCF_964656455.1). Lineage (NCBI taxonomy): Eukaryota > Metazoa > Chordata > Mammalia > Carnivora > Phocidae > Halichoerus > Halichoerus grypus. The sequence goes on along the minus strand of NC_135726.1, from coordinate 46,171,722 downwards.
CCAGAATTAAAATTGAGTCCATTGTTCATCAAGTAAGAAGGTCAATTACAGAAAGACTGGGGGGGAGGGGCACCTGGGTGGCTCAAGGTTAAGCGTCAGCCTTCGGCTGCAGTCATGATCTCAGGGTCCTGGGACTGAGCCCTGCATTGGGCTCCTTACTCAGTGGGGAGTCTGCTACTCCCTCTCCCTCTGCCCCTCCCCCACCTCGTGCACTCACGTGCTCTCTCTCTCTCTGTTGCTCTCTCATTCTCAGATAAATAAATAATATTTAAAAAAAGATTTAGAGGAAGGATATCTGAAGAACAGAGAAGATAAAGGTACTCAATGGAACTGTCCATTTTAAAGTTTATAAGCCACAAATAACTTAGTTGGGACTAGGGTTCTGAAATTCAGCTAGGTACTTGAAATATTTCCCAAATTTCACAAAGACTATAGTCGAATTATTGGGACCAGACAAACTTACCCAGTGAGACCAGGTTGCTATAGTTTTCCAACATCACATCTCTGTACAAATCTTTCTGTTCCAAGTCCAGGCACTCCCACTCCTCCTGAGAGAAGTCTACGGCCACATCCTTGAACAACACCAACCTCTGAAATGACAAGCCCAAGTGTTAAAGGCAAAATAAAGGAATATTTTTTAGAAGTAATGAGAGGAGTGCGCACACACACACACACACACACACACACACACACAGTAATAAGAGGAGGAGAAAAGTATTACATAAAGGGGCCAAAACAGTGAACAAATATGTTGAAGCTAACATGGGTAGGTAATGTGTGTAGGTAATAGAAGGGAAGTGAGTGGGAAATACAGAGCACCTAAACAATTCCTGAACATTCCTATTACTCTATCACATAGCCTCTTGGGAACAGCAATGGGAATGAACAAAAGCCAGGTAAGTGTACTTTTGTGATTAAATGAAATAATGTGTACTAGCATATAACACATGCAAATCCTCAAATAAATTGAAAGTTCCTCTTCCCCTGTCCCTTTAAAGAACTGAAAAGAGAAAGAAAAGGAGGGAAGGAGAAAAAGGAGGGCTGGAAGGCGAGAGGGAGGAAGAGAAAAGAAAAAATAAACCTGATGGGCACATTCCAAAATGTCATTTAAAATGTTTATCTTAGAAAATAAGATTTACACATGATTTCAGAATTTCTTTCCAAGTTAAGTCTCAGAATAATTTAGTAATAATATTCTTTCTTCCTAGTCCTGGCAAATCCTTTCACAGATATCATTTTTTGAAGCTACATAATATTCCATATTATGATTATAATCATTTTCTTATTTTGCAGTAGTTTGCACTCCTCCTCTAACATCCTTCACAGCTCTGTTTCTAAAATCTTCAACCATTTAATCATCTGGCTGATCATATTACCACTTATCATTGCTCACTGTGCTTCTGCTTATTATGAGCAACAGAAAGCTAATGAAAGATGAGCTACCCTCACACTATTCAAATTCAAAATGGACCTTGTCACTGTATTAATTCCTGACACAATTCTCTATCTCTCTGTTCTCAATCCTGCATTTGATCACATTTCCAATCTTAAAAGCTTCACAGAGCAGATCTCACCACATTCTGAGACTAACACCAATTTCCATCTTAATACATGAGAAAATCCAGGTTAATGAGAAAGGCCAAGTTTTTCACGTGTAATACCATCTCACCAAACCACATTCTGACAGGAGAGGTCACTCAAACACATTTTGTGATTTGCAAATGGATCCCTAAAACACTGTTAGAGAAGAGAAGGGCAGTTGAGAAAGACCTGGGACTCATTCCCATCATTCACTAGAATGAGAGTGAGCAGGAGAGCAAACACTTGGTGAAGCAGAAAGTCTAGAGATAAGAATACTGAATATTCATATCCTAGAAAACAATGACTGTGGGCGCCTGGGTGGCTCAGTTGGTTAAGTGACTGCCTTCAGCTCAGGTCATGATCCTGGAGTCCTGGGATCAAGTCCCGCATCAGACTCCCTGCTCAGCAGGGAGTCTGCTTCTCCCTCTGACCCTCCCCCTTCTCATGCTCTGTCTCATTCTTTCTCTCTCAATAAATAAATAAAATCTTAAAAAAAAAAACAATGACTGTTTGATATAAAGGGGAAGAAGAAACATGAACTCACACAAGGCATGGCTTAGAATTGCAACTTATGAGTCCTCCTCTGGCTTCTCCTCATGGAGAAGTGCAGTCCTGAGAAGACAAGGAAGAAAAAGGAAACCATGAAAAGAGGCCTACTTCTAAATGACTAAGTATTGCCTCCCCTTTTCATGGTGCCTGGACCCTTCCACACCCAAAAATATATACTGAGAAGATCTGCAGAAGCCTAAACAATCTCACCCCTTCCCCAATTCCAGAAAACAGAGATGTAGAAGAATTACTTTATGCTAAAGCAGTACCCAATCCCCATGATGTTGTTAGGGTTCCCTGACCTGGCCTTAGCAGTTCATCTTTTATAACCTAGGGGACCCTGATCCAGATTTATCCAAGTGGTTCCCACCTCAAGGACACTGATGGGGCCCTCAGGCTTTGAAATCATCTGTTATCTATGTAGGCCAATTCCTAGGAAAAACACTTTCCATGACTAAGATCTGCCTCTTTCCCCCAGTCTCAACACACTATTTAAGGCAAAATAAAGTTCCCTGGCTCAATCTCACATTCCAGTGCAAGAAAGCATGCTGAATGCAAAGCACAGGCTTCATCTAGGCCACATAAAGTCTCACTACACTCACCCAGTAACCAAGGAACAAATCCAAACACTCTCTAACAGAAAACAACTGCCTATTGCATTGAATCATGGCCTTAGCTGAATTCAGGAACTCTGGAGGCAGTACCTCCCTATAATACTGCTTAACATCATTCTGCCTCTAAGTGTTAGGCTAAAGATGGTTTAAGACAGTGGCTGTACAAGAAATAATTTCCACCGAGCACATACGATGTGCTCGATGCCTTACACACATTAACATTTAGTTGATGAACAAACAGGTCTGTGAATTTAACCACCACCACCACCACCATTCTCCACTCCACCAGCTCTAGCATCTTCCTTATATTTCTTTTTCTAATAGCTTTGCTGACATATAATTCACATTTCATAAATTCATACTCTTTAAAATACAAGTAAATGGCTTTTAACAAATTCACAGAGATGTGCAACCATCACCACTATCTAATTTTAGAATATTTTCATTATCCAAAAATAAAACCCATAGGCATTAGCAATTCCATTCTCATTTCCCCAGATCCTGGCAACCACTAATCTACTCCTTGTATCTATAGATTTGCCTATTCTAGATAGACATTTTGTATAAATGAAACTACAATTTGTGTCTTTTGTGACTGGCTTCTTTCACATACTATAATGTTTCAAGGTTCATCTATGTTTCAGCATGGACCAGAACTTCATGCCTATATATTGCCAAATAACATTCCGACGTATGGATAGAGCATCTTTTTTCCCCATTCATTAGTTGATGGACATTTGCATTGTTTACATCTTTTGTTACTATAAATAATGCTATTAAGAACATTTAGCTACATATTTTTGTGTGGACATATATTTCTTTTCTCTTAGATATACCTAGAAATGAATTTGTGGGGTCATATGGTAACTCTGTTTAACATTTTCAGGAACTGCCAAATTCTGTTCCAAAGCAGCTGCATCATCTTACAATTCCAGCAAAAATCTGTCAAAGTTCCAGTTACTCCACATCCTCACCACCTTTTGGGGTTATAGTCATTTTTGTGAATTTGAAGTGGTATGTCACTGTGATTTTGATTTACATTTCCCTGATGATATTGACCACTTCTATCCCTTCTTTGGAAAAATATGTTTTCAAATTATTTGCTCGTTTTAAAAACCTGGTTGTCTTTTTATTGTTGCCTTGTAATAATTTCTCATATATTCTAAAATAGAATTCCTTTATTGAACATACAATTTGCACATTTTGGTCCCATTTTGTGGGCTATATTCTCCCTTATTTCATGGTGTCTTTTGAAGCTCAAAAGTTTTTAAATTTGCTAAAATCCTACTTATATAATTTTTGTTCCTTTGGTTGCTTGTGCTTTTGGTGTCATATAAAAAACCATTATCTAACCTAGGTAATGGAGATCTCCTTTGTTTCCTTTTAAGAGTTTTAAGGTTTTAGCTTTTTTCTTCCTCAAGTTTTTATTTAAATTCCAGTTAGTTAACATACAGTGTAATATTAGTTTCAGGTATAGAATTTAGTAATTCATAACTTACATACAATACCCAGTGCTCATCACAACAAGTGCCCTCCTTAATACCCACCACCCATTTAACCCATCCCCCCACCTACCTTCCCTCCAGTAACCATCAGTTCATTCTCTACAGCGAACAATCTGTTTTCTGGTTAGCCGCTCTTTTTCATTTTTTCCCCCATGTTCATCTGTTTTGTTTCTTAAATTCCACATAAGAGTGAAATCATATGGTATTTGTCTTTCTCTGACTTATCTCAATTAGCCTAATACTATCTAGCTCCATCCTTGTTGTTGCAAATGGCAAGATTTCATTCATTTTCATGAATGAGAAATATTCCATTGGATATATAAACCACATCTTCTTTATCCATTCATCAATCAATGGACATTTGGGCTCTTTCCCTATTTGGTTATTGTTGATAATGCTGCTATAAAGAGCGGGATGCATGCATCCCTTTCTTTGAATCAGTGTTTTTGTATCCTTTGGGTAAATACCTAATAATGCAATTGCTGGGTCACAGAGTAGCTCTATTTTTAACTTCTGAGGAATCTCCATACTATTTTCCAGAGTGGCTAAACCAGTTTGCATTCCCACCAACAGTGTAAGAGGGTTCCCCTTTTTTCACATCCTTGCCCAACACCAATTGTTTCTTGTGTTGTTGATTTTAGACATTCCAACTGGTGTGAGGTGATATCTCATTGTAGTTTTGGTTTGTATTTCCCTGATGATGAGTGATGTTGAGCATCTTTTCATGTGTCTATTAGCCATCTGCATGTCTTCTTTGGAAAAATGTCTATTCATGTCTTCTGCCCATTTCTTAACTGGATTATTTGTTTTTTGGGTGTTGAGTTTGATAAGTTCTTCATAGATTTTGGATACTAACCCTTTATCAGATATGTCATTTGCAAATATCTTCTCCTGTTCCATAAGCTGCCTTTTACTTTTGCTGATTGTTTCCTTTGCTGTGTAGAAGGTTTATTTTGATGAAGTCCCAATAGTTCATTTATGCTTTTGTTTCCTTTGCCTCAGGAGACATATCTAATAAGAAACTGCTACAGCCAATGTCCAAAAGGTTACCGTCTGTGTTCTCCTCTAGGACTTTGACGGATTCTTGTCTCACATTTACGTCTTTCATCCATTTTGAATTTATCTTTGTGTATAGTGCAACAAAGTGGTCCAGTTTCATTCTTCTGCATGTGGCTGTCCAATTTTCCCAACACCATTTGTTGAAGGGACTGTCTTTTTTCCATTGCATATTCTTTCCTGCTTTGGCGACAATTAGTTGACCATAGAGTTGAGGGTCCATTTCTGGGTTCTCTATTCTGTTCCATTGGTCTATGTGTCTGTTTTTGTGCCAGCACCATACTGCCTTGATGATTACAGCTTTGTAATACAGCTTGAAGTCCAGAACTGTGATGCCTCCAGATTTGATTTTCTTTTTCAGAATTACTTTGGCTATTTGGGGTCTTTTCTGGTTCCATACAAATTTTAGGATTGCTTCTTCTAGCTTTGTGAAAAATGCTGATGATATTTTGATAGGGATTGTATTAAATGTGTAGATTGCTTTGGGTAAAATAGATATTTTAACAATATTTGTTCTTCCAATCCATGAGCATGGAATATTTTTCCATCTCTTCGTGTCTTCCTCAATTTCTTTCATAAGTGTCCTATAGTTTTCAGAGTACAGATCTTTTACCTCTTTGGTTAGGCTTATTTCGAGGTGTCTTATGGTTTTTCGTGCAGTTGTAAACGGGACTGATTCCTTGATTTCTCTTTCTGCTGCTTCATTGTTAGTGTATAGAAATGCAACAGACTTCTGTGTGTTGATTTTATATCCTGCAATTTTGCTGAATTCCTTTATCAGTTCTAGCAATTTTTTGGTGAAGTCTTTTGGGTTTTCTACATAGAGTATCATGTCATCTGCAAAGGGTGAAAATTTGACTTTTTTTTTGCCGATGTGGATGCTTTATATTTCTTTTTGTTTTCTGACTGCTTTGCATATATATTTTTTTCCTACTATTTTCTGTTAATTTTTTTAAGTCTTAGATTTTTTTCTGTACCAGCATAAACGGTATTATTAGAGAAGGATGTGAGATTTGGGATAACTTAATAGAAATCCCAGTTCAAGGGCATTTTCTTCTTTGATACTGTGATGTGCAATGTTCCTAGTAATAGATTCTTTTGGGGAGTAGGATTTTGTAAGAGTTTTGACTAATTACAAAGTTAGAGAGCACAATCCCTCCGAGACTACCCTCAACTCTGACACGAACTATAAGCTCCCCAAACCAACTAAGGCCAACTGAGAGTTTAAAACTACTCTCAAGTTCAAAATTCACTAGGATTCATAGCTATTCACTGAAAGCTATTATGCTCACAGTTACATAGGAAGTTATTATATGAAAAAAGATACAAATTAAAATCAACTTAGAGAAGAAACACATGGGGCAAATTTCAGGAGAAATACCAAACACGGAGCTTCCATGTCTTTTTCCATGGAGTCAGGATGTGTTACTCTCCTGACATCAATGTGCAATGAAATGCGTGGAGTATTGCCATCCACGGAAAGTCACCTGAGCCTCAATTTTCGAGTTTTTATGAGAGCTCCAGATGTGGGGATGGCTCATTGACTATGTCATTGATCTGTCTCCAAGTCAATTGATATCCTGTGACCCGAAGCCCCCACTCTTGGTCACACTGTTGTCCTTTCTCACATGGCCAACCATGACCCTAACATTATACAGGTGTGGCCAGTCCCCACCCTACATCACATTGTTAGATTATACTGTGTGACCTAAGGCTTCCAAGCAAACAAAGATTCAGGCATCACATTCCAAGGGCCCAGAGATTACCTCCCAAAAGTAGTAAAATGACCAGACCTCTCTTTGGCAAGGCCAAACTCTTGGCTACATAAATTCTGTCACTTCTGAATCTGTGACATTCTTTTGGTTCTGAAAAGCATTTAGTTTCCAACACTTGATTCCTTTTTTCCTTTCACTATCATCCTTGAAAGCATGCCTTTTCTTTTTATATTGCTTTCCCTCTCCTCAAGGAGTGGGCATTTCCTAAGAGTGCCATCTTTCATCTCACCATTTTCAAGACTCTTCCTTTCAATCAAAAGGCAATACTCTAACAGGGTCAGTCTTGTTGTCAGTATGTTCCCACTCAAGATGGACCTCTATATTCATGGGATTAAGTTATCCATTTTCCAACACTACAATGTATCTCTCACTTTTCTCTCCCTAACTCTTCAGTCTAGTATGGACACCAGAGTTGATCTGCCTGTTTGGGGTATGTATTTCTCCACTTACATAGAAACTGAAGTTTATAGTAACCTCTAGCTTTGAATAAGGCTATAGGCATAGGCTGTTATATGCAGTTTTAATTGTTTTCCTTGTTGATTCATATGGTTTTTAAGGGATATTTGGGAAGATATAACCCCTCTTAATTTCTTTCAATTCTTTCAAAATTATAAAGAGAAAATCCAGTGAAAATTGTGAGATATAAAAACTGACCCAAATATTTGGAAATGTCATATTTGATAAAGGTGGCATCTTGTATCAGTGGGGAATATATGGACCTTTAAAAAGGTGATGATGGAATGAGTAGTCATTTGAAAAATGAAAAAACTGGACTGCTCCTCACAATATATCAGATTAAGCTCCAGATCAAGCTGCTTGTGAAATGTAAAAACTGAGGGGTGCTTGGGTAGCTCAGTCAGTTAACCATCTGCCTTTAGCTCAGGTTGGGATCGAGCCCTGAGTCCAGGCTCCCTGAGCAGGGAGCCTGCTTCTCCCTCTCCTCCCCGCTTGTGCTCTCTGTCACTATCTCTGTCTGTCTCTCTCTCAAATAAATAAAACCTAAAAAAAAAAAAAAAAAAAGAAAGAAATGTAAAAATTGAAATCATATAAGAAAAAGCAATGCCTGGATTTTTCTAAAATTCAGGAGTTAGAGAAACTTACCTGCCATAAGCCAAATCTATAGGTTATAAGGGAAAGATAGATATTTAACTACAAAAAAAATTATTTTAATTGGGAAAACACCATTAGCAAAAGATAAATGACAACCTGGGAAAAGGCATTTAGAACTTATATTACAGAGAAAAGGTTAACAAATAATACATAAAATAGCTTTAAAAGCAGAAAAGGAATAATACTCCTACAGAAAAATGGACAAAAGAAATGGACAGTTCATAGTAAAACAAATGCAAATACACTAAAGTATATAAGGAGATGTTCAACTTTGCTCACTATTACAGAAATGTTAATTAAAATTACACTGAGAGGGGCACCTGGGTGGCTCAGTCGTTGAGCGTCTGCCTTCAGCTCAGGTCATGGTCCCGGGGTCCTGGGATCGAGCCCCACATCGGGCGCCCTGCTCTGCAGGAGGCCTGCTTCTCCCTCTCCCACTCCCCCTGCTTGTGTTCCCTCTCTCGCTGTGTCTCTCTCTGTCAAATAAATAAATCTTAAAATGAAAAAAAAAAATATATATATATATATATATATAATAAAATTAAATTAAATTACACTGAGAGAACAATGTCACTGGAAAATATCCAAAAGTTTGCCGGTATATTGTTGGACGACCTATGGGAAATCCAGTAATAAAATGCTGATTGAGTAAATGTACAACCTCAAAGGAGGGGAATTTAGCAATAACCAGGAAATTACAGAAGCATTTAACCAGTGATCCAGTTGTCCTACTCCTTTCAAAGATAAGCTAGCAGGGCACCTGGGTGACTCAGTCAGTTAAGCGTCTGACTTTTTATTTCAGCTCAGGTCATGATCTCAGGGTCATGAGATCAAGCCCCACATCAGGATCCGTACTCCGCGTCTGCTTGAGAGTATCTCTCCCTCTCTCTCTGCCCCTCCCCCCAATCACATGCACACGCTCTCTCTCTAAATAAAATCTTTTGTAAAAAAGGAAAAAATGAAGCTAGGAACATCCCAAAAGATAAGTGCTGTTGAAGTTTTTTATTTATATATTTTGTTGATTTTTCTTTTCTTAATAATTCCTAATTTTAGAATACTTCCACATTTTGTTGTTTCCCTGTAGACAATTATCTGCTAATCAATTTTTTGTTGCTTTTCAATGGTTAGACTTTTTACTTTTTTTCTCTAGTCTTAGTGCAGTGCCTACAATCTGAAATAAATGTTGGATAGAAATAGGGACATCATTCTTTTTTCCTGATTTTTCCTTAAGGGCATACATTTTTAAACAACTTTGTTGAGATTTAATTCACATGCCATACAATTCACATTTTTAAGTGTACGAGTCCATGGTTTCTGGTATATTCACAGAATCCATTACCACAGTTTTAGAACATTTTCATTATTCCAAAAGAAAGCCTGCAACCATTGGTCACCATTCCTCCAGACATTTTCCAAAGCAACCACACCATTTTATATTCTCTCTTTATATTTATATTCTTTTTATATTTTATATTCTCACCAGCTGTGTGTGAGGGTTCTAATTTATTCACATTCTTTTTTTTTTTTTTTTTTTTTTTAAGAGAGAGCACATGCATGTGAACGGGAGTGGGGGTAGGGGGTACAGGGGCAGGGAGAGAGAGAATCTCAAGCAGGTTTGATGCTCAGGGCAGAGCCTACGCAGGGCTCCATCTCTTGACCCTGAGATCATGACCTGAGCAGAAGTCAAGAATTGACTAAGCCACCCAGGGGCCCCTCTTCACATCCTTCTTAACACTTGTTACAATCTATCTTTTCTATTGTAGCCATTCCAGTCAGGGTGAGTGATATTGCTCTGTGGTTTTGATTTGTATTTTCCTGATGGCTAATGATGCTGAATACCTTGTCATGTGCTTAATAGCAATTTGTATATCTTCTTCAAAGAAATGCTATTCAGGATACTTTGTCCATTTTTAATTGGGTTGTTTAACTTTTTATTATTAGGTGGTAATGTATCTTTATATATGCTGGACACAAGTCCCTCATCAGAAAAATAATTTGCAAGAATTTTGCCCCATAATGTGTTTGGGTTGTCTTTGACTCTCTCTTGACAGTGTTCTTTGAAGCACAAAAGTTTTTAATTTTAATGAAGTCCATTTATCTACTTTTTGTTTTGTTGCTTGTTGCATATATAAATATAAATACATCTAAAGCACACTAATGTGCTTTCTTACAGTACATTTTAAAAGATGGAATAAACTATAAGAGAAAAAAGTGACTACTTTTTGAAGGAAGAGATGAAATTAAACCTTGTTTTGCATATTTGACTTTGGGGCCACATAAATACTTTATATAATTATAGGAAAAAATTAAATTTTAAAAGAGTAATCTCTAAAAATTAAAACAAATCTTTGATTCCAATTTGTGGCACATCTCAAGAAGAACTATTCCAAATGACTCTAGCATACAGTAATTGATTCCATATCCCCAGTGGAATATACCTTAAAGAACAAGAAGGTTATAATAAACAAAGAAACAAACAAAAACAGAAAACTGTTTTCAGTAATCAAATCACTGAGTATTATTTTTGAGTGTTCTTTATAAAGTGTGGAAGAATCATAGTATTTATTCCATATTTTATAAAGTGTGGAATAAAGAACTGTCCTTTTTCTGTTCTATGATCTCATCCAGAACACATTACATTAACTCTCATATCTCTAGGCTCCTTGGGGTTGTGACATTTATTTTTTAATCTTCTAAAAGATACATATATACTAGCTTTGTAAAGCCACAGAAACAATGATCAACCCTGTAGCAATGAATATCCTAGCACCTAGAATATAGTCTTGAAATGCCATTTCCCATTAATATGAAGGAGGCTTGAATCAGGAAATGGACAAGAACCTCTAACAGGGTAATAATGCTTGATTTTTGGTTTTGTTTACAATTTATGTTTACAATTTCAATTAAATTTAATTCAATACAATTCAGGTACTCCGGATCCCTGCCATAGGACAAGTCCTATTTGGGGCATTATTCAGCCAATGAGCTCAGAAACAGAGGGTAGAAACGCATAACGATAAAATAACACATATTAATATGAGTCTTCTGTTTTTCCTTTTCTAAACTCAAATTTAACTCCAATAAATTCCATCTACCCATTTCTTTTTCCTGAACAAGCTATCAAATTTATAAGAGGCCTTTTCACATAAAAGGTGAGGGTCTGATTTGAAATAGTACTAGAAATCTGACAACTGTTTAGAAACAAAGTAATAGCATTTCTCCTTCATGGGTGTTACAGGAAATTTGATTTCCATTAAGTGTGTGTTTAGAAGGCAGGTATGTGGGCAGTGCTTGCTTAAAAATTGCAGCTGGCACCTACTCTCTGTAAAAATGAAATCATCTCTATTAGCGTTCACTAAATCAGATATTGAATTTCACCTTTTAAACTCTGCTCCTATTTGGTACACCCCTTGTCTCATTTTGGAAATAAAGTTTCATTGGAACTTAGCCACACCCTTTTGCTTATGTATTCTCTATGGCTGCTTTCACTCTACAACAAAGTTGAGTAGTTGCAACTGAGAATGTATGACCCATAAACCTAAAATATTAGCTAGATAGTCCTTTGCAGACAGTCTGTCGATTCCTGACTAAGAAGATCTACTGAAAACCAAGAAAGCTAGCAATGACTACTAAGACCAAGTCAAAAGGACCCCTGAGTCAACCTGAAAAGGCTCCAAATGGTCAAATATGGCACAATACTAACTTAAGTATACATAAATAACTGCAACAGATTGAAACATGTAAGTATCAAAATCCACACTGTTATAATGATAGTAAAAAATAACAATCACTGTTCCCCAGAAGAGAATGCTAGCAAACCATTATTTCATTATGATTCATTATTTCCTCATTTTGAAAACTGTTAAGTTAGGAGAAAAAAAATCTGTCTTGCCTACCTTAAGGAATCTGTACCTCAAGATAACCAATCAGTTCATACAGGGAATTTTCACTTTATATAATTATTCCCATTAAAGACTAGAGATGTAATTAATTAGACTATAACTATTTAGCAATCTCTAATGAAATAATAATAGAAAATATCACAAAAAGAGGCAAGCAGACATTATGTGCCTCTTCATGGAAGTATACACTAGGATCAATATAGTCATTTTGCCAAAAAAAAAGGGGAGTGGAAATGGAGGGAACACACTAAACCCGATGAAGCCTCTAGATCTAACCTTGAACTAGAAAAATATAGAAGAACATGTTAATGATGACAGACTGTGGGAAACTTTACTGGACAAATCACCCAGCTTCTTCAAGAAATACGTTGAAAGGAAAGAGAGAAAGAAAGAAAAAGAAAGAGGGGCGCCTAGGTGGCTCAATCGGTTGGGCGTCTGACGCTTGGTTTCAGCTCAGGTCATGATCTGGTGGTCGTGAGACAGAGCCTGGAGTTGGTGTCCGGCTCCATGCTCAGCAGGGAGTCGGCTTCAGATTTGGTCTCCCTCTTCCTGTGCCCCTTCCCCCACTCACATGCTCACTCTCTCTCTCTTAATTAAACAAGAATAAGAAACTATAGATTTTTAAAAAGACTTTAAAAAGACTTATGAACCAATCACAATGCATGGATCTTATTTGGGCCCAGATTCAAAGAAATCTTAAAATTAAAAACGAAGTTATTTGCCCTGTGGGGAAATCTAAACTCTAACTTGGAAATCTGATATTAAGGAAATATTATTTATTTTTTTATGGAGATTAATGGTATTTGATTAAGTTCTTAAAAGACCATCATTGATATACACATTTATGGGTGGAACAATACAGCTTCTGCTATGTGCCTCAAAATAATCCTTGGTAAGTAGAGGTACAGATTAAACAAGATCAGCCGTGAGTCAGTCATTACTGAAACTGAGCAAAGTGGTGCACAGATGTTCACTGCTGCTTTGTCTATTTTTGTAGATGATTGAATTTTTTACAATGAAGAGTTAAGGAAAATGCTGATCAGGGCTTAGTAAACTGATTTTACCACACACAAAAATCAGGTAACAACACCACAGCTTGAAAAATCCTGTAACAGCATATTAATAATTTCCTTAAACTTTCCAAAAACCAGCAAAATACCTTGAATAAAACATAAAATCAGAAAATATTGTTAGAAAAGTGATAACACAAGGGACAACATAGCAAAAACTATGAAAATTTAAAGTCCACATAAACACTGTTGAAAAACTAGCATTCATTCTACCAACAAACTCATTGATAGGCTAAATGACATATATTCAAGGATATTTATCCCACCATTGTTTATAACAGCAAAAAACTAATAGCCATCTGAAAGTTCATTAATAAGGGTTAGTTCTTAAAATTATGGAATTATGTAATATCGTGCAGCCATAAAGTGAAGAAGTCAATCATGTACTAAAGGATATATAAAATTCCTCTGGAAGTACTCAAGAACCTAGGCACACTGGTTGCTTTCTAAGGAGGAAAAGCTCATATTTAGGGGCAGGGCTGGGAAGGAGAATTCACTGTATACTCTTCTGAACCTTTTAAATACTTAGAAGATGATCTCTTAAACAATGAAATTGAAAAGAAAATACTCAAAGTCAAGGCTTTCAAATTCCACTCTGAGAGATGTATTCCATTCCTTCAAAAATCTTAGAAAAAGACTAAGTATAAAAATGGAATTGAAATGTTTGCCCGGTGAATATGTGTACCTCAGGTCATAAGGAACAAAATGGAGTGGAATAACCTCATTGGGTCCATTCCTTCTTGGCCCCATTATCCTTTGGAAAAGCCAGGCCCAAAGAGCAGAACACTAAAAGGATCCTTGTTATGGAGTTTAAAAGAAAGAAAGCAATGTTCCCGTATTGTGAAAAACCAGAAAACACTTCAGAGACAGAAGAAAGAATAACAGCTTACCTTGGATAAAACTCTCAGTTGTCCAACAGCAGCTCTTCCCTTAGTCTCTGGTCACCTGTGTAAGACAAGTCCATTAATTGGTAACACATAAAGAATCGTGAGACACCAAGCCTTTCTCTGAGCCCAGACTAACTTGTTAGAAACAAGCAACTACTTCCACCCCACTCCCACCCCTCTTGAACTAAATAAACATTCAGAGGAAGGTCAGAGAGAGACTTGAGCAATGCTGCCCTCTCTGAGAACCAAAGTGGAGGTGGAGAATCCCCACAAGTCTCCCCAGGTGATTTCCTGAGGGAAGAGACTGGAACCTTACAACCCCGGCTTTTTTCCTCCTCTTTTCTCAGGCTCTCCCCTGAACTTGGGGCTGTTTCTGGCTCTTAAATCTCAATATGAAATCAGGTTTGTGACTTGGAGATAAATTTCTTTATCTGGGGGCGCCTGGGTGGCTCAGTTGGTTGGGCAACTGCCTTCGGCTCAGGTCATGATCCTGGAGTCCCTGGATCGAGTCCCGCATCGGGCTCCCTGCTCAGCAGGGAGTCTGCTTCTCCCTCTGACCCTCCCCCCTCTCATGTGCTCTCTCTCATTCTCTCTCTCTCAAATAAATAAATAAAATCTTTTAAAAAAAAAAAATTTCTTTATCTGGAATCTTTAATCTGGGATTCACCTTTCTATCTTCCCACATCGGACAGGGACATTTCCAGGGAACCTGGGCCCCCATGGCTACAAGGAGAGGGGGCAGCTGTAACAGCACTCCAGCCAGTCTTAAGGCTTACTTGCTTCAAGTTAACACACTCCTTGCTTGCTGACTTAAGTCCCTTGGTCTGTGACAGAACTAGTTTGCTTCCTTTGAGACAGGCAGACCACTGGCCTTCAGGAATAAAGGACGGGAACCTTCCCCGGCCACAGAGGCCAGCAAGTCTGTTTGAAGTCCCTTTAGCTTTCTGATTAGCCCAGCAATCTTTTAGCAAAATGTTTTTCTTTTTTAAGGTCACACAAATGATTTTACTGGCCTCCCTCTGCGCATCTGTAGATTTTGCCCTCCTTTTCAGAAAAAACAGAGTACTCTTGAACAACCCCTGGGTACGAAGGAACAAGACCTTCTCGCACAACCCAGCGAAAAGCAGAGCACCAAGGAACTAGAATTTCTTGTACAACCTCCAAGGACCAAGATTATAGCTGGCATCAAGTCTGCATGTCATCAAGAAATGTCACAGACCACTGCGCTCCCTTAACCGATTAAACCCCTTTAAAAATCTCTGGGCCAAAAATAAACAACAAAACGAAACAAAAAATAAATGAAAATAAAAATAAAAATCTCTGGGCCAGGAAGAAAGCTGAGTTGGCCTTTGGACAAGAGTCTGCCTCCTTCCCCAGTGGCCGGCCTTCCTTAAAAGGAATTTGATTCCTTTCCAGTCAAAACTCTTGAGTATTGGCCTTTCCAGCCACCGACAGGCCAATCTGGGTTTCCGCAACGCAGCCAGCCACGGAGACCCCACAACCACAAGCTTCCAGAAACCCTCAAACCCACAATTGGCCTCAGGGTGACCGTTTCTCTATCATTGCTCCCTCCCCCACCCCACCCCCCCAATTCGGCTCCCAGCTAGACACAGTTGGGAGGGGCCAAACTCATAAAAAGTCAATGACACAACTAAAGGAGGAGTCGATCTCACAGCTTTACACAAGCACTCACACAGCTGGAGACACAATTACCACTCCTTCATGCGGTCACACATAATCACGCAGTCCCACAGGCACATTACGTCACACACACACACTGACGTGTTAATGGCTGAGGCTCCGCACACAGCCGGTCTCGGTCCCCGGGCTAAGACACGCCTCACCTTCAGCTTCCCCGGCGTCCGGCTCACGTTCCGCCAGACCGGAACGAACCCACGGGCCGCGCTTCCCGCGCCGGGGCGCTGTGCAGCTCGCTCCGGCACAACGGCGCTGACCACCTTAGAAGGAAGTGACGTCACTCCCGGAGGCCTCTGGAAAATGTAGTACAGAACACGAAAGACCCCCAAAGACGTTCGACCCGAGTATTCCTCCCCCGCCGCCAGCCCTCGACCCCTGCTCCTCCACTCTCTACGGCGAATCACTGCGACTGCGCAGTCCCGGCTGCGCACCCGGCAGCCCAACTCGCATTCAGCCGGAAGTTTATTTCCGCCCCGGGGACTTCTGGGACTTGTAGTGTGACCTAGGAGCCCTGGAGGGCGGAGCGGGGCGGTCAGGAACCCTCAGCCGCAGCTTGGAGCAGGCTGCGGGAGGTGCAGCCGCAGAGTCCAGAAGACCTGCGGGGGTTGGGGGCGATCGGAGTCTGACGAGAAGAGGAATGCCTGGGCCCTAACTGCAGCCAGGCTTGTGGGGAAGGAGAGGGAGAGTGACGCTCTAGTGCTGGTCTGAGTGCGTTTGCTTCGGTTTATCACCTCGGGTGTGGTTGTGTTGCTATGCCTGAGACTGTTTCACGATTTCTTTTTAAATAATAAAAAATAAGTTGGGTGTTTAAAGTACAGTTTTTGAATGTAACACACAAAAAAGTGCCCAAATCATTAGAGTAAAGCTGGATACATTTCCATAGATTGCTCAGACTTGTGTACTCGTGTAGCATCCCAGACGTCCCCTACCTGCCTCCTGTAAAGTCTCCATCTGATTTACAACAACATAGATTAGTTTTGCCTGATTTTGAACCTTACATAAATGTTATCATATTGTGTAACACTTTTCCCCCCTTTAGTCTGACTTCTTTTGCCAAATATTTTGTTTGTGAGATTAATCTATAAAGTTTGTTTATTCTCATTGTTGACGGTACTTGGCTTGTTTTCAGCTTGGGGCTACTAGGAATAGTGCTCCATGAACATTCTTGTTTGTAGTCTTTTGCTTTGTATACGTGTCGTCTTGGTTACATATATATCTAGGAGGGGCGTTGCTGGGTCATAGGATACACATATATTTAGCTTTAGTAGATACTGCCAAACTGTGTTCTGAAGTGGTTTCCCAATTGCAGTTCCACCAGCTCTGTATGATAGTTCCAATTGTTCTGCATCCTGTCTTTAGCCCTTCTACACGTAATATTGTATGCCTTTTCTTTTTTAAACTTTCTGTGGGTGTATGGTTGTTTTAATTTGAATTCCCCTGATGTATACATTTGTATATCTTCTGTAACAGACAAAGATACCCAACCAGCTTTAGCATTTATTGTGGACAAATAAGAGAAGGACCAAGAGGATCCCCTTGCAGAGGTCTGTGTTGTACATATTGATGTTGATACAACGCCTTCAATATTGCCTCTCCAAACCTTACCGTACCCTTTAAGAACAAATAGGAGGGGTGCCTGGGTGGCTCATTTGGTTAAGCCTCCAACTCTTGATTTCAGCTCAGGTCATGATCTCAGGGTTAAGAGATGGAGTTCTGCTTTGGCTCTGTGCTGAGTGTGGAGCCTGCTTAAGATTCTTTCTCTCCCTCTCCCTCTGCCCCTCCACTGCTTGCTTGTGTGCATGCTTGTGCACATGCACGCACACACACTGTCTATCTCTAAAAAGAAAAAGAAAAAAGAACAAAAAGGAAAGGAGTAACAAAAAGGAGTAACAAAAAGGCAAAGGTCTGTCCTTCCTGAGGAGGGACCCAAACCACATGCACTAGTCAAAGTATGTTGGGGACTTGACAGTGACCAAGTTTGCCAAACATTTTAAGCACTTATGGACTTGGAACCTAAGTTACTATGATGCCAGGAAATGCCCTTGGTCATGGTCAGAAAAATTACTTGAACTGGATTTAGAAATAATTTTCCAATTGACAGTATAAACTTATAGGTGGGTTCTTTTGGGCCAGTATCAACTCAGGTGGTTGTGACTGATATTGCTGAATGTATTGTGGAAATAGATGTGTTAATTATAGGTAATAATTCTCTTGATCATAAGGGATGTTCCCAATGGGGAAATGCCACAATTAGAATAATGGTTGTGGCACAAGGACACAACCCAGAGCCTATGAGACCTCTCCAGTGTAGTCACATAGTTACTGTGAAGCCGTACAGGAGACCAGGGAAGGGGATCAGGGGAGTAGAAGGGGTCAGAGGTCACTATAATGATCAAATAGCTAATGGAGGCAGAGGTGTTTAAAGAAACTATATCACATAACAGCCCTCAGTGACCAGGGGAAAAGCCGATATTATTTGGCACGTCACCATGGACTCCCACAAGCTCAATGTGGCAGTAATATACTGGCACATGCAGTTCCAGATTTAACAATCATAGAATCCATAATGCAGACCGAAGGTCTTGTTTTGCAGTTGTAGACATTGCTAATGCTTTCTCAGCATCCCATTGCCTCCTGAAGATTAGAGCCAATTTGCCTTCACAGGTTCTAATTACCTTTATTTTATCATGTTGCCATAGGCTATCCTAAACTCTCTATAATTTATCACTAGTGGATAGGCTTAGCCCTAAAAAAAAGCTGAAATATCACCAGATATGTCTTGGTACCCTTACATCGATGGCATTATTCTGAATGAAAGGGCTAAAGACAGCGTGTAGACTGTCTTTCATGAGATGAGTCAATATATGAACCAGAGCTGGAAGATTAACATCCCAACAAGATACTGGGGCTAACCACGCAAGTAAGCCACTTGGGAACCATGTGGGCTGATGCTCAGAGAAAAAGCCCTGACCTTGTTAAAGAAAAACTGTTGATCTTAATACCTCTAGCAAACAAAAATGAGGCACAACATCTGCTGGCTTGTTCCGGTGTTGGAGGCTCTCCATACCTCACACGAGGATGAGAATCTTGCTGAACTCATCATATCGGATCGCTCAAAAGAGGCCCTCTCACACTGTAGATGCAGCCGTGTCAGATGCGGTGTCTGGCCCAGCACTTTGGACTTCTTGGGAGCTTTGGAACACTAACATTCCTGAGTATTCCTGGGCCTGGTTCATGCACTTACCAGCTAAGGTAAAGGGAGGTGGGATGTAGTAGACCACTGCCACTGGGCAGCCTCAAAGACAACTGCTTAAAACTGTGTGTGGCAAAGAGAATTCTGCATAATGGGAGGAGCTGTAGGCTGTTGTGCTTCCCCTGGAAAATATTCCCCCAAATGCACCTTGTGACATTTTCACTGATTCATGGGCAGTAGCCAATGGACTGGCAATGTGGTGTGGTGCCTGGCGGTGGGACAACTGAATGATCAAATTTTAGCCTCTTTGGGGATGAAGCGTTATGATAGCAGACTGCACAAGACCCACATCCTGTTTGTGACCATGTGGATGCCCATGGTAAAGGACCTTACAAAGATGAACATCAACGGAATCCACAAGATGATCAGATAAGGACCCAGGTAAGGACCATAGCCACCTGGACACACCATCACACAGGGCATGAGAATTTATCATTCGTGACTAAGCCTAAAAATAAGACACAGTGATTCCAGCACATGAGGTCAAGAAAGCCCAGCAAATATGCCCAGGCTGTCAGCTATGCAGTTGAGTAGCAGAGAGAACTCTGGGACCAATAACCAAGGATACCAAACCTGGCCGGTGCTGGAAAATAGACCATATGGGCTCTCTACCCTCCACCTAAGGGTACTGCTGAGTGTTGATGACAATAGACACCTTTTCAGAGTCCAATACTTCCATCCCTGTCCACAGAGCAGATGGGCAGCCATACTATTCAGGGGTTTTAGATGGACAGTGTTATGTTGTTACCTATTTGTATTCCCTAAACATATCCAGTCAGACCACAGTGCCACCTTACAACAACAACAACAAATATGCAGCAGTAGGCAGCAACGGGGGATATTCATTGGAACTTTCACGGCCGTGTCATACCTAGGCAGCAAGTGCCATTGAAAGACGAAATGGACTCTTAAAAGAGAAATTGGAAAAGATAATCGGACAACCAAGCCCCACTCCCCGTGGAGCACACGCTTTAGACAGGCAATTTGGGCTCTAAATGTGGCAATTCCCCCAAAATGGTAATTTTCATTTAAATAGAATGTGTATGAACTCTACACCTGAAACTAATGACGTACTATATGTTGGCTAATTGAATTTTAAATAAATAAATAATAAAATGTTTGATTATAAGGAAGAGGAGGGAAGAAGTCGAGTTGGCTCTAAGAACTCAATCCACATAATCAACTTCTCGCTCTACATTTTTTCCTCCCACACTTACTCCTGGAGAACAGGGGGTTGGGAAACTCTAACCTAGTACTTCTTTTGTCTACTGGCTGTCCTTATTGGATTTGGCAATTATGGATATTGATGACAATGATCATGAATATGAGGTGATGACTGCTAAGGTAATGTTGGCTGGCATACACATGGGGGGGGACGCCGTTCTAGGATGGTCCAAGGTATAGAAAGAAACCACAGAGGCACTTAGGGACCAGTTGTGTGGTGTAAGACATGGGGAAGGTTGGAAAAAGAATGAAGTGATTGCTGCAGAGACTGGTGGGGGACCAATCATATAGTTGTAGAAAAAAAGGAACAACTCTTTTTGGGGAGAGAGCACTTTAGACCCTTTGAGGTCTGAGTAGAGGTAAGGACCAGTGATCCTTCTCAGCTCTTATCCCTGCCTGGCATTTGGCCAATTTATCTCAAACTGCCACCATCACCTCAACTTAACTGTTGACCAATAAGTGATAAACGCAACAACTACTGACTTCAGAAAGTAAGAGCCTCTGCTTGAGATGACAGAACAAGGCTATCATTCTGGACACTGATATGATTTTCTTTAACCTGTTCTCAGACTCTTTTCTTGTTTTTCAGACTATTGATGGTTCTAAACGCTCTAAGATGAGTGGTAATGACGATTGTATTGCCCTGGACTTCCTGCCGGCCAGTACAGCCGATACGTGGGCAATTTCTAACATTTCTTGCTACAGTTGATCAATGAATAAGGAAAAACAGAGCAACCCATTTTCACCTTAGAAAGTAATGCGGCTCTCTAAGGTTGATCCTGATAGCAGCTGGGGCATATTTAGCTGACTTGGCCCCAAATTGGAAGTTGTAGTTGTGGTCACTATGTTGCTTAAGACAACGGAACATACTTGGTCCAAGCCCCTATCTGTAAAATTAATTAGAGTAGCCCATGGGGTAGCCTGCAATCCTGAGAATGCTTAGCTGGATACTGAAAGGTCAGAGGGTGGTGTTGTAGGGAACAGCCCCACAATGGCAACATGGCCACCTTGCATGTACCCATGCAGGCAAAGGCTAGAAATATAGCTTATTTGAGTCTTGGCAGAATGTCTTATGATTCTCCCCAAACATGAGAGAAAGGGAGGCCATGAAGGAGCTGCTACAAGATCATCTCCCATATGCCTCTATATGTCAGACATTGGGAGACTGTTTTGTGATAGTTTCTCATCACTATTCAGGTTCTGGTGAAGTATGGGGCTTTCTTCCCAACCTCCACCCCTCAGAATAGAGCTGAAACAAAACAAAACAAAACAAAACAAAACAAAACAAAAGTTATTATAAAAATATTGAAAAAAAATATTGAACTGCTTAGCTGCAGTCTAGGACTGACTCCTCAGCAACTGGGGATACCCCATTCAGTCACCTAGCCCCTTTGGCTTAATCCAGGTGTTAGCTGGCCTTAGTTCTCACTTAGTGGATCTGGAGAAAAATCTACTTCCAAGCTCATTCTTTCTGGCAGATTTCAGTTCCTTGTGTTGCACGACTGAAGTCCCTATTTCCTTAGGCTGTGAGCTGGAGACCACTCTCAGATATTTTCCAAATGGCCCCCACAGGCAATTCACAACATGTATGTTTGCTTTCTTTCAGGCCAGCTAGAACACATCTCTCTGACTTCCTTTTTTGCTAGTAGAGAAAACACTGTTTTTAAAGGGCTCATGTTAGATTAGGTGAGGCCAACCCAAATAAACTATCTTAAGGCCTCTGATTAATCACTTTAAATACATTCACAAAATCTCTTTTGCCTTGTATTATAACATTATCAAAGAAGTAACAGCAGGGAGTGTATATCATGGGGTCCTTCTTAGAATTCTACCTACTGCAGCTATGGTAATCAGAACAGTGTTGTATTTGTACAAGGATAAAACATGGACAAAGGGAATGAAATAAAAAAAATTAAAAGATAGTCGCTTTTTAGAAAAATACCACATTAACTCAGTGGAGAAAGGATAGTCTTTTCAGTAAACGGTGCTGGAACAATTAGACATCCACAAGGGAAAAAAAGAATCTTTATCCTTACCTTACATAGTACACAAAATTAATGCAAGATTTTCTTTGACAAAATGCCTAATGTGAAGTTTTCACTTAGCTGTAAAATTAAGATAATATAACTTTAAAAGAATACATATGTAGAAAAAATCTTCATGTTGTTGGGAAAAGGAAAGATTTATTAAACAGAACATAATAAGTATGTCCTATTATGGTTTACAAATCCATAAAAGAAAAAGTAAGTAGGACTTCATTAAAATTAAGAAATATCATTCATCAAAAGACACAATGAAGAGAGTGAAAAGATAAACCACAGACTTGAAAAAGGCCTTTGTAATACATTATAGACTTGTATTATAAATATAAAAACAACTCTCCTACAAATCAATGAGAAAAAGGTGACAAACAACCCAATAAAAGTGGGCAACAGGCTTGCACAGACACTTCACTAAAGAGTATATTTAAATGGCATAGGAAAGGATGCTAAAGGTCAGTACTTTTCAGAGAAATGCAAATTAAAACTGCAATTTAATCTACTACATACCTAGTAAAATAGTTAAAATTGAAAAGACAGGGGCACCTGGGTGGCTCAGTCAGTTAAGCATCTGCCTTCAGCTCAGGTCATGATCAGGTCCTGGGATTGAGCCCCGTGCAGGCTCCCTGCTCAGCAGTTCCCCCCCAACCAAATAAATAAATACAATATTTAAAAAAGAAAAATAAATAAAATTGAAAAGACATTATCAATTGTTGATGAGGATATGAACCAAATAGAATTCTCATACATTGCTAGTGGGAATGCAACATGGTACAGCCACTTTGCAAAACTGGCAGCATGTGGAAGGCAAGATAATGTCCCCACAAAGATGTTTACAGCTTGGATGTAAAATAGGGTTCTCCAGTAAAACAGAACCATTAGAGACCATATATATATTCTGTCAACTGAGAATTTTATGCCCCAAAAATATCTTCCAAAAATTAAGTACTTATTTTGACAAAGAAAAGCTGAGATAATTGACTAGCAGGAAACCTGAACTAAATAAATGCTAAATGAAACTTTACAATCCCTATACCCAACATGGGGTGCAAACTCATCACCCCAAGATCAAGAGCCACATGCTCCACCAACTGAGCCAGCCAAGTGCCCCAAAGAAAATGTATGATGTAAAAACAAAATTATACCAAATGGGTCAACACTTTTTTTTTTAAAGATTTTATTTATTTGACAGAGAGAGACACAGTGACAGAGGAAACACTAGCAGAGGGAGTGGGAGAGGGAGAAGCAGGCTTCCTGCTGAGTAGGGAGCCCGATGTGGGGCTTGATCCCAGGACCCTGGGACCATGACCTGAGCCGAAGGCAGACGTTCAATGACTGAGCCACCCAGGCGCCCCTGGATCAACACTTTTAAAAAGAACCTTTTGGACTTTGTTAAAGTATAGAAATATTGTTCAACTTTTTTGGAAGAACAATCACCTAGATTTTCCTGAATAGATTTGTGAATTGAAACGACCGATTTATTCAGGATGTTACACAAATATTCATATTTGTTACCGGAAGTTTTATCTTGCCCTTTAAATGTAAAATCAAGGGGCGCCTGGGTGGCTCAGTTGGTTAAGCGACTGCCTTCGGCTCAGGTCATGATCCTGGAGTCCCGGGATCGAGTCCCACATCGGGCTCCCTGCTCTGCAGGGAGTCTGCTCCTCCCTCTGACCCTCCCGCCTCTCATGTGCTCTCTCTCTCATTCTCTCTCTCTCAAATAAATAAATAAAAAAATCTTTAAAAAAATAAATGTAAAATCAAGGTTATGCAAGAATCATAAAATTAAATGTCAAGCTTGACGTTTAGATAAACTAGGAGGAGCTCCTCAAAATTTTGGGAATTTTACCTATAAAAAAGATCAGGTACGGGGCGCCTGGGTGGCTCAGTCGTTAAGCGTCTGCCTTCGGCTCAGGTCATGATCCCAGGGTCCTGGGATCGAGCCCCGCATCGGGCTCCCTGCTCTGCGGGAGGCCTGCTTCTCCTTCTCCCACTCCCCCTGCTTGTGTTCCCTCTCTCGCTGTGTCTCTCTCTGTCAAATAAATAAAATCTTTAAAAAAAAAAAAAAAAAAAAAAGATCAGGTACAGGGCACCTGGGTGGCTCACTTGGTTAAGCATCCGACTCTTGATTTTGGCTCAGGTCATGATCTCAGAGTCCTGAGAGTGAACCCTGTGTCAGGCTCCCTACTCAGTGGGGAGTCTGCTTTTCTCTCTCCCTCTGCCCCTACCCCTGCTTGTGTGCGCTCTCTATCTCTCTCTAAAATAAAAAAATAAATCTTAAAAAAAAAATCAGGTACTAGATATGTCTCCTGAGGCAAGGGAAACAAAAGTAAAAATAAACGATTAGAACTTCATCAACGTAAAAAGCTTCTGCAGAGCGAAGGAAACAATCAAGAAAACTAAAAGGCAACCTATGGAATGGGAGAAGATATTTGCAAATGACATACCCAATAAAGGGTTAGTTTCCAAAATATATAAAGAACTTAAACAACTCAACAGCCAAAAAACCGAATTATCCAATTTAAAAAATGGGCAGAAGACATGAATAGACATTTTTCCAAAGAAGCCATACAGATGGCCAACAGACACATGAAAAGATGCTCAACAACACTCATCATCAGGGAAATACAAATCAAAACTACGATGAGATATCACCTCACACCTATCAGAATGGCTAAAATCAACAACACAGAAACAACAGGTGTTGGTGAGGATGTGGAGAAAGGGGAACCCTCTTACACTGTTGGTGGGAATGCAGACTAGTGCAGCCCCTCTGGAAAACAGTATGGAGGTTCCTCAAAAAGTTAAAAAGAGGGGCACCTGGGTAGCTCAGTTGGTTAAGCATCTGCCTCCAGCTCAGGTCATGATCTCAGGGTCCTGAGATCGAGCTCCGCATTGGGCTTTCTGCTCAACAGGGAGTCTACTTCTCCTTCTCCCTCTGCCCCTCCCTCCCCACTCATGCTCTCTCCCTATCTCTCAAATAAATAAACAAAATCTTTTTTAAAAGTTAAAAATAGAGCTACCCTATGATCTAGCAATTGCACTAGTAGGTATTTACCCAAAGAATATAAATTGAAAGGATACATGCACCCCTACGTTTATAGCAGCATTATCGAAATAGCCAAATTATGGAAAGAGCCCAAATCGACTGATGAATGGATAAAGAAGTGATATATGTATATCACTTATATATTAATATATATATATATAAATATAAATAATGGAATATTACTCAGCCATGAAAAAGAATGAAACCTTGCCATTTGCAATGATGTGGTTGGAACTAGAGAGTAGTATGCTAAGTGAAATGTCAGAGAAAGACAAATACCATATGATTTCACTCATACGTGGAATTTAAGAAACCAAAGAAGCATAGGGAAAAAAGGAGAGAGGAAAACCAAGAAACAGACTCTCAACTCTAGAGAATAAACAGATGGTTACCAGAGGAGAGGTGGGTGGGGGGATGTGTTAAATAGGTGATGGGGATTAAAGAGGGCACTTGTGAGGAGCACTGGGTATTGTATATAAGTGATGAATCACTAAATTGTACGCCTGAAGCTAATATTACACTGTACGTAACTAACTGGAATTTATTTTTTTTTAAGATTTTTATTTATTTGGCAGAGAGAGAGACAGCAAGAGAGGGAACACAAGCAGGGGGAGTGGGAGAGGGAGAAGCAGGCTTCCCTCGGAGCAGGGAGCCCAACGCGGGGCTCGATCCCAGGATCCCGGGATCATGACCTGAGCCGAAGGCAGACGCTTAACGACTGAGCCACCCAGGCGCCCCACTAACTGGAGTTTAAATAAAAACTTAAAAAAAAGATCAGGTGGTTTCTTTAGCTATGGGCAATTTATTTAGTTTTTATTGGACTAGTGGATGTTTATATTTCTCTTGACTGAGTTCTGGAGATTTGTTTTTGAAGAATATCATGCATTTTACTTTTTTGAAATTATTAGCAAAAAGAGTGTATCTCTTACCCATAAAATCTATAATTTGTAGTAACATCAATTTCTCAGTCCTAATGCTTATCTTTTTTTTGCCAAAATTGCTACATTGTTAATCTTTTAAGAAACACCATTTGTGGGGTGCCTGGTTGACGCAGACAGTTAAGCATCCAACTCTTGGTTTCAGCTCAGGTTCCGATTTCAGGGTTGTGTTATCGAGCCCTTTGTTGGAGTCTGTTTGGGACTCTGCCCCACCCCTTCTTTCAAGAGCCTTTTTAAATGCAATTAAACACACACACACACACACTATACATACAATGTATATATCTATATATAGATATGAAGATTAATATACATATTCAGTAGAAACATAATACTGCTCTCAATCTTATGTATTTCACTTCAAGTATGGCAAAATAGGATGACTAAGATAACTGTCGTCGGTGTGTAATGAGGAGTAAATGAGTTATGAATGCGTGAATGTAACTAGTGAATTGTTTTGTAAATGTTAGTATTTTCTTCATCTATTTTATTTATGGAATGGTGTTTAACCATAAGAGACACTCCATATTGGAAAAGAAAAAACTTAAAACCAAAATAAAGATGTTAAGATGTAGCAAGCTCTTCCTACAGAATTCAATCTTTATGCTGATCGTAACATTTATACCAGAGAGAAAGTGTATATAAAGTTCTATGGGATGGTTGAGATCACAACTGTCACAGCATAATGAGGTTTATTACAAAAAGTATAATATAGAACACATTATCTGACTGATAAGAGAACACATTGGGTAGCCAAAATATCTGAATACTGATTTGATTCTCATCTAAGTTACCCTTTTATTAAGGATGAAATCAACACAACTGCCAACAGTGGTAAATTTAGGGGAGAAACTAGGGAAAGGGAAACAGGCAAACGGGAGTTTAGTTTATCTGCAATGTTTAAAATTTTGTAAGTATAAGACATCCATAGATTATTTCAGAAATAAAAAATAGAAAAAGGAGACAAGTATACAAAATGCAAACAGGATGTTGAAAGAAGCATTGTTTATAAGGCAAAATTTAGAAGGCAAACATTTTATCAAAATAATAGTAGAGCCACAGAGATAAACACTAACTCTATTCCAATAAGGACAGTGTTATAATATTTAATAACTTGGAAAACTGTTCATGATACATTTTACCATAGAAAAGGTAATTTATGAAATGGAGTTTCTTTTAAACATTACTGAAAGGATTTGTGTTGATAATTTTGAGAGTGGGTATTCTAACAGTTGACAGAAATAAAGGTTTCTTTGTGCTTTTTGAAATAATCTGAAAAATTTACAATAAAATGTTAATATTAAAAGGAATTCTCTTCAAAAAGGCAGTATAGGGGCGCCTGGGTGGCTCAGTCAGTTAAGCATCTGCCTTCGGCTCAGGTCATGATCCCAGGGTCCTGGGATCGAGTCCCGCATCGGGCTCCCTGCTCAGTGGGGAGCCTGCTTCTCCCTCTCCCTCAGCCTGCAGCTCCCCCTGCTTGTGCTCTCTCTCTCTCAAATAAATAAATATAATATTTTAAAAAAAAGGCAGTACAGTTTTATTTGTATTAAGATACAAAAAAAGTAAAAATAACAAAGAAGGTACAGGTATAATTACAGATATATAAATATGTATATACATACATAAACATATACATATGAATATTTAAATTGTTGCCCTGAAACTTAACTTTATAAAAAAAAACTTACATAAATTAGAATATATCACCAAAATGGCAGGAAAAGCAACTGGAAAGGATAAGTAGTGATAGGTTCAAAATCCTGGCGAAAAAGAAGTCAATCCAGAACTGTAAGCACAATTAACAATTTTATTTTTTTATTTTTTTAAAAAAGATTTTATTTATTTATTTGACAGAAAGAGACACAGCGAGAGAGGGAACACAAGCAGGGGGAGTGGGAGAGGGAGAAGCAGGCTTCCCGCAGAGCAGGGAGCCCGATGCGGGGCTCGATCCCAGGGCCCTGGGATCATGACCTGAGCCGAAGGCAGACGCTTAACGCTTAACGACTGAGCCACCCAGGTGCCTCAAGCGCAATTAACAATTTTAATGACCAGTAAATATAAGTAAGGCAAAAATACCTAGAGTTAAATTAGGAAAAGTAAAATGAAATTCTAGGATTATTCCTTGATAAATCCTCTGATATTTAAGGTTGACATGCACCAAAGTTTTCGTTTTCTTCCTTCACAGTCATAAATTCCTGATATTCAGGAGTGAACTTCTGATGATCTTCTGATATTTACTATATTCTTAGGCAATTTAGGCTGTAAAAAGCAAATAAAAGGCTCTTCATACTAATTATAGGATCTAACCAGCATGAAGTCCTATCTCAAATTAGATGAAATTCAAAATTAAATGCCTTTCCCATAGATTATTTTCAGAGCGTCTTACCAGCATGATCTTTTCGATATTAAGATTTGAACTACGTAAAAAACCTTCCCACATTCTTTGCATTCGTAAAGTTTTTCACCATTTTGAATTCTCTGATGTTGAGAAAGGTCTGAGGAACACTGAAAGGCCTTTTTACACTCCTTACATTCAAAGCATTTCTCACCAGTATGAATCCTCTGATGCCGGGTAATGGCAGGGCTACTACAAAAGGTTTTCCCACATTCCTTACATTCATAGGGTTTCTTACCCATATGAATTCCCCAATGTTGACTAAGGCGTGAAGGGTGATAAAAGGCCTTTCCACATTCTTTATACACATGTGGTTTCTCACCAGTGTGAATTTTCTGATGTTCTGTAAGTATAGAACTATTACAAAAAGTCTTTCCACATTCTTTACACACATATGGTTTCTCACCTGTGTGAATTCTCTGATGTTCTGTAAGTTTGGAGCTGCTACAAAAGGCCTTTCCACAATCTTTACATATATAGGGTTTTTCACCAGTATGAACTCTCTGATGTCGGTTAAGGGCTGAGCAACTTCCAAATGCCTTAGCACAATTTTTACATTCATAGGGTTTCTCTCCAGTATGAATTCTATGATGTAAAAAAAAAATACAATGCACTCTTAAAGGCCTTGCCACATTCCTTACATTCATAGGGTTTTTCACCAGTATGCGTTCTCTGATGCTTTTTAAGATCTGAGGAATAATGAAAGACTTTGTCACATTCTTTACACATATAAGCTTTCTCACCAGTGTGAATTCTCTGATGTTCTGTAAGTATTGAACTGCTATGAAAGGCTTTTCCACTCTCCTTACACATATATGGTTTCTCACCAGTGTGAATTCTCTGATGCAGAGTAATGGCTGATTTACTACTATAGGCTTTTCCACATAACATACATTGATAAGGTTTCTCACTCGCATGAAGTCTCCGATGATAAGTAAGGTCTGAGGAATGATAAAAAAAAAAAAAAATCCCACCTTCCTTAACTAGACAGGGTTTCTCACACGTGTAAATTCCCTGATGTGATAGAAATACTGAGCCAGTACGAAAGGCTTTTCCACATTCTTTACCTTCATAGATTTTCTCCTCAGTATGAATACAGTATGTGCACAGTATAAGGCCCTATCACATTCCTTATGTTCAGTTTTCACCAGTGAACATGATCTGAGGCTGAGTATGTTTTGAACCTCTACTAATAACCTTCCCATATTCCTTATGGTTCCTGAACTTCTTGCCAGTATCAATTCTCTGATGTGTAGTTAGTTGTAAGTCATGTACAAAAGCTTTCTCACAGTTCTTGCATTCATAGTCTTTCTCTTCCATATATGATTTTTGATATGGAGATGTGTTATGACTGAATATGTATATATTTTCATAGTTGAAAATAACTTGATTAAAATTTTTCTCACGAGATCCTTGTTTTTTGTCAGTCTTTCTTTTACATTCCCAGTCATTCTGTAACAGGAACACTCAAGTCCATGTTTTTTAAGACTTCCCAATATAAACCACTGGGGTGATTCTATTTCATAAACTTCCTTCTTCAGAGATAATTCCTTGGTTTTACACCAAGATTCATGTTCTGAAAGAAAGCATAATAGAAAACATTCACTTTTTTCCCCCTGGAAGAAATGAAACTTTTATGGTGTAAATAGGGGAATTAAATTGAAATTAATGTATATGAGATGTAAATGATTTATACAGTGATCAAATATACTGGTGGAATTTGATAAATGCACAAAGCACATGAATTGATGGGAAGTCATACTGGATGATGAGGTGATTAGGAAATTTTAAATGGATAATTTCCAAATTTTGAAACAAATTAAAACTACAAGGAGGTAACATTTTTCAACCATCAGAATGGCAAAAATCTAAATGTTGACAACATATTCTTTCAGGAAGCTAAGGAGAAACAGGTTCTCTCATTCATTACTAGTTGGATGACAATATGGTATACCCACTGTGGAGGAGGCTTCAGCATTCCCTAACCAAATTATATATTTACTTACCCTTTTATAAACTAGCAATCTGAGTGACATGACTCAACTCTCAAGATATACTGACATAAATTTTAAAAGATTTACATACAATGCCATTCAGTGAAGCACAATTTATAATAACAATTACTGGAACCAACCCAAATGTCCATTCTCAGATAACTGGCTGAAAAACTATGGTGCATCTACTAAGTGGAATATATTTTCCAACTATAAAAAGGAATGAGGAAAACCCTTTTTTTAAAGATTTTATTCATTTATTTGAGAGAGAAAGAGAGCAGGAGTTAGCACAAGCAGGAGCGCAAGTTAGAGAGCACAAGCAGGGGGAGCAGCAGAGGGAGTGGGAGAAGCAGACTCCCCACTGAGCGGAAAGCCTGATGTGGGGCTCTATCCCAGGACCCTGAGATCATGACCCAAGCGGAAGGCAGCTGTTTAACCAACTGAGCCACCCAGGCACCCCTGAATGATGAAAATCCTTATACCTCCCTGAAGTTATCTCCTGGACATACTGTTAAGTGAGAAAAGGAAAGTGGACTAAATTGTATATAGCATGCTGCCATGAAAATAAGAAAGGGAGGTTAAGAAGATATATACAATTGCTTTTATTTAGAAAAAAAATGGAAGGGTAAACTCATTGGAGAGAGAGATGGAGAACAATGTACAATAGACTGGGATAAAAGCTAGACTTCCCTGAATATACACTATTTTATGGATTTGCCATTGGAATCTTGGAAATATTCCATATAATTATAAAACAAAATCAAAAGAAACCTCAAACTACCAAAAACAAATTAAACATGATTTTAGTTTTATAATCAATTTGGTACACTCCAAGTAGAACTATTGGTGATCATTTCAAAATTCAGAAATCTACCTGTATAGCACCAGTGGATCATAACCCATAGTTCCAACAAAGAAGCAAGGATGTGAGAACTTGCATGACTAGATACCAAGCTGTTTACCACAGTCAATTTTATTTTATTTTATTTATTTTTTTTTTTTTAAAGATTTTATTTATTTATTTGAGACAGAGAGAATGAGAGAGAGAGCACATGAGAGGGGTGAGGGTCATAGGGAGAAGCAGGCTCCCTGCCGAGCAGGGAGCCCGATGCGGGACTCGATCCAGGGACTCCAGGATCATGACCTGAGCCGAAGGCAGTCGCTTAACCAACTGAGCCACCCAGGCGCCCTACCACAGTCAATTTTATTTCAAACCCCATAGTGAAGAAAAAACAGTAACTGTAATTGAGCACAGAAGGGGCCTAGAAGGTACTTGCAATGTTCTATTTCTTAAACTAACAGAGTAACAAGATGGGTCTTCACTGTATTATTACTCAGACTGTGCAATTTGGTTTCAAAATTTTTATACGCACAAAAATGTTATGGGTTGAATTGTGTCCATATGTTGATGTCCTTACCACCACCACTACCATGCCCCTACTTCAGAAGGTGACCTTATGTGGAAATTAGTTAAATTAAGATGAGATCATACTGGAGTAGGATGAGCCCCTAATATAATATGACTAGTGTTCTTGTAAAGTGAATCTGGAAACACACACATGCAGAGAACATGTGAAGATGAAGACAAAGATCAGCGTGATGCAGGAAAAGACAAAGAATGCCAAAGATTGCCAGCAAGTCAATGGAAGCCAGGAGAGAAGCATAGAAAAGATTCTCTTTCACAACTCTGGCAAACAAATACAACATATTTCCCAAAAATATTTGAAAAGGGTTTTTAAAAGGAAAAAGACTTTTGAACATCTTTTTGTACCAAAAAGTAAGTGAGCACTTAAAAAATTATGTCAGCATGTTGGAAAGACCTAGAGCTACCTGGAAGGGGCTCTGACTTGCCAAACCTGGGATGGTTTAGGCACTAAAATAATTAATTAATTGTAAAGCTTTGCAAAGAATACAAATCCATGAGGCCTCATCTTTTGATGAGGAATACAATATTACCATGGTGCCTCCACACAGATGACCGATTAGTTGCAGAAAAAATAAAAACTATAAAATAGAGAAAGTGGACAATATTTGGGACAGGTAATCAAAATTAACATAATCAATGAGGGGCAGAAGCAAATCATATACTTTCAGATATGATGTCCTGAGGAGGACAAAATATCACATATTTGGTATCCTGGCAGGAGAAGAATAACTTGAACTTAATCATGAGATAATACAGAAAAGCTAAATGAAGAGCATTCTATTAAAAAAAGAAAGTGGAGGGGCGCCTGGGTGGCTCAGTCGTTAAATGTCTGCCTTCGGCTCAGGTCATGATCCCAGGGTCCTGGGATCAAGCCCCGCATCGGGCTCCCTGCTCTGCGGGAAGCCTGCTTCTCCCTCTCCCACTCCCCCTGCTTGTGTTCCCTCTCTCACTGTGTCTCTCTCTGTCAAATAAATAAAATCTTAAAAAAAAAAAAAGTGGACTTTATTCTTCAAAAAATGATCATGTAATTATAAACAATGAAAGTCTAATAAACTTCTGCAACTTAAAAGTAAAGAGACAGTAAAATGCAAAGCCAAAACAGACTGAATCCTGTACTAAATGGGGAAAGAAAATGCCCTAAAGACATTATTGGGACAGCTGACACAACTGGAATATGAATGGTCAATTAAATAAAAATATTTTACCAATGTTACATTTCTTAAATGTTACTAGTGATGTTTTAATAATGTAAGAGAATATTCTTGTTCTTTGGAAGTACACAAAGAAGTATTAAGGACTAAAAGGCCATGATGTTTACAATCTATTATTAAATGGTTCAGGAAAAAAATGATATGTATGAGTGTATGTGGGTGTGGAGCAAGAAAGAGACAGGGATAGGGGAGGGGGAGAGAAAGAATGATAAAGTAAATGTGTTAAAATATTAAAATTGGAAAACTGCTGAGTCTAGATAAAGGATATAAAGGAGTTCTCTGATTCTTGCAACTTTTCATTGAAATTATTTTCTACAACTATGTATATACATATATATGTGTATGTATATGTATATACACATGAAGAAACACTCCTACACTCATTTAATGAAGCTAATAAAGTCTTTAAACAAAATGAACCAAAAATTGTATGAGGAAAGAAAATTATAGGCCAATCTAAGTTACCAAATAGATATGCAAAAGCTGAATAAAATGTTAACAAACTCTATCCTACAATGTCATATAAAATAAACCAATATGACCGTGTTAATTTTATTCTAGGAACACAAGGTTGCCATTATAAAATTTACTATATACTAAACCAATTAAAGAGAAAAAAAGATTATTTCTAAAGATACAGAAAATAATTTGACAAAATTGAACATCTAATCATAAAAATCAACTCTCAACAAGCTATGAATAGTTTCAAAGACGAAAGGTCATTATTTAGGGAAGATGGAGCTTCAGCCTCAGCCCCGGTAGAGCTGCACATTTTCAACTCTACAGAGCTCAAGCTTTCTCTTTGGCAACAGGGAAATGGAATATACAGGATATTCCAAAGGAGCTGAGAAATTCACAAGGGGAGGAGCAAATATTCCAGAGGGAAGACTCAATTTTTAGAGACAGGTATGCTTAGCAACTGAGATCAGGTTGTTACAGTTTTCCAAAATCACATTTCTGTACAAATCCCTCTGATCAGAATCCAGGCATCCCCACTCCTCCTGAGAAAAGTCTATAGACACATCCTTGATCACCCCAGTCCCCGAAAAAATAAATCTGTGTATTAAGGTTATAATAAAAACAAAAGCTTTTAAATGGGAGGAGAAAAGAAAAAGGTGAAAATACAGGTGATAAAGAGAGTGTTTATAGGAAAGGACAGATAGAACAAACAAGCTGGGTCTGGAGGTCTGGATGTCAGTATGATTTAATTTATGTTCTCAAACATTCCAGTTCCTGAAGATAGATCAAACCGCCCAATCACAGTAGGGACATTTCCAGTATCCAAGCAGGTTTGGGATGTACAAAGGCCAGCTAAGTAGAGTTTCTCTATTATGTGAAATAGTATAAGCCATCATCTAGTCTAATAACGTCTGGTATATAATTGTCAGTAATAGGTAATTCCCTCCGCCTACTGTTGACCCACCTCTACAAAATATCTTAGAATAAAATTTGAGAATAAAAGAAATTAAGAGAATATCCTTTAAAAAATTAAGAGAAAAAAAGAGGTTATATATAAAGTATCAGAAATGTAATGTACTTCTAAATATCACTGTTAGAATGAAGAAAATGGTATAAAGACATGTTTAGAGGAGAGTTTCCCAGCCTTAGCAATGTTGACATTTGGGGCTGCATAATTCTTTGTCATGGGGGATGCTGTCGAGTGCACTGTTTGTTGGATGTTTAGCAACAATTCTGACCTCCACTAGATGCTGGTAGCACTCTCCTCCCAACTTTGACAACCAAAAGTATCTGTAGATGTTGCCAAATATCCCTGGAGGGGTGAGGGTAGGAGCAAAATTGTTCCTGGTTGAGAACCAGTTTAGAGTCCAGACAAGCAAAGGTTCAAAAGATTCCCCTCCTGCTTCTATGCATCTTTGCTTGGAAGTAACTGATTGTGCTCCATAAAATCTATAGAATAAACCATCAAGAGGTATATTAGGCATCCGGATGATGGGAAATAAGAGTCACAGGAGAAAGAGAACAAAAGAGTCAGTGTTACTGTGAAAGAAAAGTCCCAGGATGACAGCTGTGTAGCAAGTCTGCAGCATAACCAATGGAGACAGGAGCAGTAACACAAAGGAAACCAGAAGAAAGTACTGAAGAACTAAATGACTGATGATTGTGACAGCATGGAAAATATTATTGATAGTCATGTGACAGTGATGTTTACACATTTTGATGGGTTAGCAACACAAATGTGGAAAACTGAGCAAATAACTTTAAAAGATAACTAGCTCCAGGGGCGCCTGGGTGGCTCAGTCATTAAGTGTCTGCCTTCGGCTCAGGTCATGATCCCAGGGTCCTGGGATCGAGCCCCGCATCGGGCTCCCTGCTCTGCGGGAAGCCTGCTTCTCCCTCTCCCACTCCCCCTGCTTGTGTTCCCTCTCTCGTTGTGTCTCTCTCTGTCAGATAAATAAATAAAATCTTAAAAAAACAAAAAGATAACTAGCTCCAGGTCTAGAAATAATATGTCTGCTTAGTATACTACTTGGCTCAGCTCTAATACTTACATAGTAATAACTACATATATATACTATAGAGTTAAGTAAAAATCATGTTATAACCCTGGTGGGGAAAAGCTAATTTACCACTCCAACACACACGCAAGCCAAGGAATAATGACTACACTTGATTCCTCCACAAATAGTAAAATGAGAATAATTGGAAATACCAATATAAATATTGAAGGCAGTTAGTTGACTTAATCTTTCTTCTCATTTTGGTATTTGGCACTAATAAGACCTTTAAGGTCTGGCGGTCCGGGCTCTAACAATAAGGTTCTCAAACTACTTAGGCTCTGGTAGAATTCAACCTGTAACCAGGCATCACTAAACTATAATAAATGTTCCTGGTTCCTGAGTTGCCAAAAATCTGATGAAAATTGATGAAGATTCACAAAGCGGCTGAGGTCAAATGAAGACTGAACAACACCAACTTTCATTTTGTCTTACAGTCTGTGATGATCATGATTTTCCAGATATGAGCTCCCACTCAAGTGCTCAACTTGACCTCATCACATCATAGTCCAGGTAAAACAGATTCATTTAGCAAATAATATCCTCATTTTCCTCCCTGTGCACTTCTGCTCAATCAACATTCCTGACCCCACGTGGAAAAAGATAACGATTTATAGAAAAAAAGTCGTGAACACTTGTTGCCATTCGGAAGGGGCCCCTAGGCAACACAGCTGAGTAGACGGGATGGAAGGAAATGGTCAGGAAGTCCTGAAAGAGATGTTCCTACCCAATAAAGGGCAGGATAAGGAAGGCAAATGCTCATTGTGTTTCAGGAAGCATCACCTCGGGTCATGGCTTTCAGTCTTGCCCGAAGCGCAGTCGTCCTCAGGGCTCCCCTTCTGGAAAAGGGCAGAGTCCTGACGCTGCAGAGCTAGCAGACCAACGCTGGCCGCGGTTCCCAGAACAACCCGGTTCAAAGGGCAGTCCTTTACCCTGCTTCCCCATTGTCAACTCTCTCCGCTTCACACAGATACACTGACAGGGATGGGAGAGAGAATGGACTAATTC
The DNA here is from genome assembly GCF_964656455.1 of Halichoerus grypus. Taxonomy (NCBI): domain Eukaryota; kingdom Metazoa; phylum Chordata; class Mammalia; order Carnivora; family Phocidae; genus Halichoerus; species Halichoerus grypus. The sequence continues at coordinate 46,134,922 of NC_135726.1, read as the reverse complement.
CGCCCGAGACCAAGGCTCCGGCTGCAGCAGAATGGCCTCTGGGAAGCTGGCAGTGTCTGGAGAAGCGGGCGCGAATGCCCCCTACCCCGCACCACCTTGCTCTGAGCATTCCTCTGTCCCTCCAGGAGCAGGACTCCGGAGACTAGACTTCCAGCAGAAAAGCCCGCCTCAGACAAGACCCTGAGCCAGAGACGTGCCCCAATTCAGGTCCCATATCAAAGACCCGAGGGCGCCTCTGTCCTCAAGAAGGCGGTGGCTCCCGGAAGCACAGCTGGTCAATCCCGGTCGCCCCCACACGTCAATCAACCTCCAGATGTTAAAGGTGCAGCTCGCTGATAACTGAGCCCAACTTGCTAACTCCGCGGCGAAAAATGCACAAGCTTACCGGATATAAGGCCCTCAATCGCAAGGTTATGCTTATGCCCATTCGGACCAGTGAGCCTTTCAGCCCCAAGAAGTCCGGCGCCCCGGTGCGAAGAAGGGATTGGAGCTCAGCAGACCCCACAAGCAATGGTATCAACAAGGCCAAAGACAAAACTGATTCCACTTCACCAAATTGCATCTGCGCCTGCGCGACTTGGAGGCGTTCGCGAGGCCTGAACTACAATCTCCAGAATCCTTTGAGCGCACTGTACCCGTGACAGCACCACGGCGGCTCTTGCTGCCTGTGCCTAGGGCCAACTGCCCTCCGTGGTGAACCAGCGCTGTGGGATGGGTCGGCGTTCTCCAGAGTACTGTTGCTAATCAGAAGTTAATGTTATTTAGTGACCACTGCCTGAGTGGCAGAAGGCTGCCAATGCCCTTGGCTCACTCGATCCCATCTGGGGAATCATTACTCTGTTCTATAGACTTTGAAAACCAGAGTCAAAAAAGTTGAGTGACAACCAGAGACTAGAAACGGATTACGACCCAAGACTGATTTTTTTAATGATTTAAAATTTTTGTCCATGGTTGATTAATTTTTGCATAAGCTAAATAAAAGATAAATTATATAAGTCTTGTTGAACTTCAGGCTAAATATTTTTAAATTTTTATTTTTATTTATTTGACACAGAGACAGAGATGGTGAGAGAGAGCATAAGCAGGGGGAGCGGCAGGCGGGCGGAGGGAGAGGGAGAAGCAGGCTCTCTGCTGAGCAAGGAGCCCGACGCGGGGCTCCATCCCAGGACCCTGGGATCATGGCCTGAGCCGAAGGCAGCCGCTTAACCGACTGAGCCACCCAGGGGCCCCTAGGCTAAATATTTTGACAAGAATACTCCATGGGTGATATTGTGTCCTTCTTAATGTATCATATCAGAGGCCACTTGATGTCACTTTTTCCCATTCCTGATGTTAATTTATTTCCTTAAGGCTGTAGTCAACAGTCCTATTTAAAGCTGTATCTTCTCTTTTTGTTTTTGAGTAAACTATGGAGTGGCGCTTTCAGACTGTTTGAATAAATATGGATACAAATTTGTCCTATCTTTGCCATGTGGCTACTAAAAACATTTGTTGAAAAACCTATATGTAACATATACATATAATACATCCAACTCCTCAAGATTCAAAGGGTATTAAATGATCCAAAATGCCTTCATTATCATATACTATCTTTCCTATGTGTTTGGATCTATAGCTGGACTTTTAAGTAGTTCTAGTGTTCTATTATATTTTTGCTAGAGCTATACTCCTAATTATTATAGAGTTATAGTATGTCTTAATATCTGATGGTTCCAATTATCCAATTCTTCTCCTCTTGCAGAATTGTACTGGTTATTCTGATTTCTTTATTTTTCCATATAGACTTTAGAATTAGCTCATATGTCTAAAAAAATTCCTGGGTATTTTTAATTGAGATTGCATCACATTTATAACCTAAGGAATTATGATTTTTTAACGATGTCAGTACTGCAATCCCAAATGTTATATCCTTTTATTTTTTCATTTCCTGATTGCTTTGGAAAATTTTTATTTATTTTTCCATAATGATTATGGACATTTCTATTTAATTTTATTTCTTGATAGCTCTTTTTTTTTCTTTGTGACTACCATAAAAGCAGTTTTTTTTTTTTCTATTGGATCTTCTATTTTTTAAGAATATTTGTACGTGAGGGCACCTAGGTGGCTCAGTCGGTTAAGCGTCTGCCTTCCGCTCAGGTCATGATCCCAGAGTTCACATCCACTCGGTGGGGAGTCTGATTCTTCCTCTGCCCTCCATCCCCTCCCTCATGCTCTCTCTCTCGCAAAAATAAAATATTTTTAAAATTAAAAAAAAGAATATTTGTACATGGGTTTGTTGACTTCTCTATGTTAATTTTCTACCAAGGCAACTTCAGATTGGTCTCTCATCATAGTTTAATGTGCAAAAGGGTGATAAAATACAACTTTTTTTCTCCTGGATCTAGATGAAGCCACAAAATAACTGGTGCCAACTCTGTCTGTGGATATCACTGCAGGGTATGCAACAGAGCCAATGAACACCAAGTTTTCTCCTATAATTCAATAACTGAAAGGTCATTTATGTCATAGGACTGTGCAGTATAATTTCTTGCAGTGACAGAAATGTTCTATAATATGCTGCCCAATACAATGGCCACTGGCTGCATGCAGCTGTTGAGCACTTGAAATGTGCCTATGAGACAGAGAAAATGAATTTTAAATTTTATTACTTTAAATCTAAATTTAAATAACTACATGTGTCTACTGGTTAATGTATTGGACACTGAAGAGTAAAGATGTCAAAGATGATGAAAAGTGGGACTGTCTTTGAGATAAGAATTACTTAAAAGTGTTAGGCAGTTGGTTAGGCATGAGCAAGGAGGGATAAAGCAGATGCTGGGCACACCCTCGGAGCCACCCCCAAGAGTTAACAGCCACACCTTCAGAGCCACCACCAAGGGCTAACAAAACAGGAAAGGCCTAGCCACAGAGCTGGCTCAAAAGCCACAAGGGGACGTCCAAGAACTGAGCATGAGCACAAAAGGTGCAACTTTCCGTTAAGTAACTTTAAGTTCACAGCAAAAGCTCACTAGAAACTCATACATTTGTAAATAAATACAATTATAAATAAATACAATTATGACAGACTGCATCATGGGTAGGCACATGCACAGAAGCCAAAAGGTTCTATAACCACCAGCTGTCAATCAAAGCCAAATTTACCTATGCAGAAAACAGGCTTAAAAGGATGCAGCTAGAGCTTCTCGGGGCCATTGCCACTCTTGCTCCGGCACTAGCCCGCTTTCTCTCTTGAGTGTACTACACTTATCTACTCAATAACTCTATCTCCCCATTCTGGTCTCAGGTTTCCCAATTCTTTGGTGCATCTGGGACAAGAACCAAGGGACCCAGTCACAAAAATTGTTGTTTTGTGTGGTGTATTCCCACTTTCACGAAGGAAAAGATGGTTGCTTTCCCCTTGCCTCAAAAACAAGCAATGAGGCCACTGAAGTAGTATCTTATCTCCGTACTTCAACTCTAACACCTCCATACGCTGCTTCTAATGAATAAAATGTTGCAAAAATGATGGTATGATGGTATATCATTTCCATAATTATGTTAAGTTATATGGCAAAGGTGAAGGATTTTGGCAGATAAAATCAAGGTCCCTAAACAGTTTAAGTGGGTCAAAAGGGAGATTATCCTGAATGGGCAGATTCTGAGAGATGTGCCTTTTAAAAGATCTATAGGTCAGAGACAGAAGTAAAAATATCTTCTGCCGCCCTTGAAGAAACAAGCCAACATTACTACCGCTTCAAGGAAATTAATTTTGCCAACAAACATGTAAATTTGGAGGATGACCCTGGGCCTTCGGTGAGACACCATCCCCAACTGACACCTCAATTGCCACCTTGTAAGACCCTGAGCAAAGGACCCAGCCAAGCCAGGCCCTCACATGTACCCATGAAAACTTTGAGATAATAATTGTGTATTGCTTTAAGCTGCCAAAATTGTGGCAATTTGTTATGCAGCAATAGAAAAGTGATAAGCCCTATTAGTGGCCATAGTTCCCAGTAGAAGCTGTTGATTCTAGTTCGCAGTTGTTCCAAACTTCTCAGATCCACCTGTATCATACCTCTCTGCAGAGACACCAGCACCAGCCAAGCTAAACCCCGCTCTAGAGGCCGTCTGAGTCCCAGATACATGGAAGCTTCCTCTACATCCCCGTAGCACCAGTGCCAGATTTCAAGTATTAATTATTGTAATACATGTCTGGATTTATTTTTTTATTTTTATTTTTTTACATGTCTGGATTTAGAGTTATAAGTTCTGTGAGTAATTCTGCCCACCTCCCACAGGTTTTGCTGCGTAGGATACTCAGCAACCTTTATGTTCAAAAAAATTGCAGTTTGTTCATATTTCATCCTTAGCCAAATGTTGGCTTAAACATGCATTGGATCAAGAGTCAGATGTTCCTACAATCCAATATTATTTTTTAATCAGTCAGATAATGTGGGCAATAATATTCTCAATAATGTTACATGCTGACATAAATTTTAGGATTCAACATATAAGGTTAGATACGAATAAAGGCATTATTCATTATATTCTTATGATTTTTTTCTTCAGGATGGATCATCTCATGACCAAGAAGGAATGAATGATGATGACTTTGCTATATTCACTAGAGGCTTAACATTCTTCTCCAATATTAAATTTCTGATATTAAATAAAATATACACCATAGTTAAGAGCCGTTCCATAAATAATAAAATAGCCAAAGGAAAAAAATAATTTTGATAATGGATTATATTTACTGAGCATGTTAAAGTCTTAATTATAAGCATTTGTGTAAATTAACTCATTTGATCCTTACCAAACCCACATATACTAGTGAATATAGCCATGCCCATTTCACATAAACTATAATAACATATAGGAATGTGTTTTTAATATAAATATGTTGAAATGGAAATGAATTATTTTTAAAAAAATTAAATGTCCCTACATTATATTTGGGCAAAATCATTAGGAAAAACTCCACAAGGATAAGTAACATGGAGGGAAGGAGAGAAAAATGGCATAGTACAGTATGGTCAAAAAGGAAGCCAGTTTAATCTGTCATGTTTAAAATATGTACATATCAAAAGGTATGCAGAGATTTCAAAAACAATGAAGAGAAGACAACCAAGTACAGTGTGCCAAGTAGGATGCTACTAAACATGGCATTCCTTATAAACAAAAAAAGTGGAGTCAGTCACATTATTTGACCATAGATGTTTGGTAAAAATAATGGTACAGTCATATATATTAACATTATTAATGCACTTAATCACATGGAATGTCCTATATGACATATCTTGTCATTAAGAAGACAATTTAGGAGACAATTTGAATAATATGATTACATTTGCTTTAAAAAATTATAAAAGGATTTGTTCCAACAATTTGACCATAGTTATAGCCCCTTTGGGGGATAAAAGCTAACTTTATTGGCTTCTTTGTAGAATTTAAAAATTTAGAGAAAATTATTACAATAAAATATCACATTTATGAAATAAAAATATTAATTTATATATACAAATAATCACTTTATCAATATTAAAATATATATCTTAAAGTAATGATATTTTATTTTTAAAAGATTTTATTTTTAAGTAACATCTTCACCCAACATGGGGCCTCAAACTCACAACCCCGAGATCAAGAGTTGCATGCTCCTCTGACTGAGCCAGTCAGGCACCCCTTAAAGTAATGATATTTTAAATAAAATAGTACAGGGGCGCCTGGGTGGCTCAGTCATTAAGCATCTGCCTTCGGCTCAGGTCATGATCTCAGGGTCCTGGGATCAAGCCCCGCATCGGGCTCCCTGCTCCGCGGGAAGCCTGCTTCTCCCTCTCGCGCTCCCCCTGCTTGTGTTCCCTCTCTCACTGTCTCTTGCTCTGTCAAATAAGTAAATAAAATCTTTAAAAATAAATAAATAAATAAATAAATAAAATGGTACAGATGCAAAGATATGCAGGTATAAATTTATTATAAAAAGATCAAGTAAAGAGTTTCCAAATTGGATGTTGGGGTATAAAAAGACTCATTATATCCAAGCTTATAACATTAAAAATATAAAATGTCACAAAACTGTGCATAAATAGCTTCAGAAAATAGTTACTGAATAAGTTGTGCTGTAATAAGAGTTTTGGTGAGAACAAAATAAATTCAAAAATTTAATGTACAACATAATAATATAGTATTTTAGTTATGCATAAACCAAACTACTTACAGCTATATAAAAAATAAAGTGGATTTAAAATATTTTAAAATATGAAAAATGCAACAAAAAAGATTTTTCACTTTTCTCCACTCATGATTAGAAAGTTTTTAAAATTTAGAAAGGAATGAGCTATTGATAGAGGCCTTCCAATATTCATTTTATTCTTATGGTAGTTAAACTGTGAAACACATAAGGCATTCTCATATTAATTATATTTCTATATTTTCTTACCAATAAATTTTAGGATTTCTCCTATTACATTTCTAAGATTTCTCTTTCATGTCATGTTACCTGAAAGACATGCTTAAAGGTCTTACAAAGCTTCCTTTCATACTATTTCTTACCATTATGAACTTTTTGATGGCGATTAAGATTTGAGCCTCTTGCAAAAGCCTTCCCACATTCCTTACACTCATAGGGTTTCTCACCAGTATGAATTCTTTGATGCAGAATAAGGTCTGAAGAACGAAGAAAGGCTTTTCCACATTTGTTACAAGTATATGGTTTATTACCAGTATGAATTCGCTGATGCCGGGTCAGGTATGTTGCACAAGTAAAAACTCTTCCACATTCATTACATTCCCAGGCTTTCTCACCAGTGTGAATTTTCTGATGTTGTATAAGTATTGAATCTCTACTCAATATCTTTCCACATTCCTTACATTCATACAATTTCTCATCAGCATGAATTAACTTGTGTCGAGAAAGTTCTGATGAACGACGAAAGGCCCTTCCACATTCCTTACACTCATAGGGTTTCTCACCAGTATGAATTCTGTGATGTTGAGTAAGGTCTGAAGACTGACGAAAGGCCTTCCCACATTCCTTACATAAATAGGGTTTCTCACCTGAGTGAATTCTCTGATGTGCTGTAAGTATTGAGCCAGTACTAAAGGCTCTTCCACATTCCTTACATTTGTAGGGTTTCTCACCAGTATGAATCCTCTGATGCCGAATAAAGGCCGAAACATTACTAAATGCTCTAACACAATACTTACATTTATAAGGTTTCTCACCAGTATGAATTCTTTGGTGTTGAATAAGGTATGAGGAATGACGAAAGGCTTTTCCACATTCTTTACATTCATTGGGTTTCTCACCTGTGTGAATCCTCTGATGTACTCTAAATATTGAGCTAGTACTAAAAGCCTTTCCACATTCATTACACTCATAAGGTTTTTCACCAGTATGAATCCTCTGATGACGAATAAGGGCTGTACCATTACTAAATTCTCTAACACACTCCTTACATTTAAAGTGTTTCTCACTTGTATGAATGCTATGATGTAGAAAAAACTGTGAGGCATTAGTAAAGGCCTTCCCACTTTTCCTAAATTCATTAGATTTCTCCCTAGTAAAAATGATCTGATGTTGCATAAAGTCTGAGTCACTATTCAAAGACCTCCTACATTCCTCACATTCGTAGGGTCTCATACCAGTATGCACTGAATGATATGAACTAAGTTTTGAAGTTCTACTAAGGGCGTTCCCATATTCCTTATAGTCATAGAATTTCTTGCCATTATGACCTTCTTGACGTGTAGTAAGTTTTGAGTCCTGTCCATAGGCATTTTTATGTTTTTGGCATTCATAAGATTTCTCTTTGGTATTAAATGTTTGATGTAGAGGGAGAGATGTCTGCTGAATGAAAGGGGACATGTCTTCAGAGGTACATGAGATTTGGCTAAAATGTCTTTCCTGAGATCCCTGTTTAAGTCCATGCTTTGTAAATCCTTCCATTATAACCCACTGGGATGAATCTATTTTATAGTTACCCTTTTTCAGAGATAATTTCTTGTTCTCACACCTAGATTTATATTCTGAAAGAAAACACAAATAAAAACATTCACTTTTTTGGGAGGGAGAAGACACAAAACTTAGAAAAGGCAGAATTACATTGACATCAATGTTTATAATGTAAATAGGATTTACAGTTCTTATATGGTGGTGCAATTTGAGAGATAAAGTATAGAAATTGAAAAGAGACATAGAAAGACATGGGGGAAGGGGATCAGAAAAAGATGAAGTCAATGATTCTTAAATTTTGGAATAAATTCAAAGTATACTTTGGCAAAAACCCAAAAATCTGGTAACCTAATCTGTTAGAAGGCTATAGGCAAGTAACCTCTTTCACATATTCAGTGTAGCAAATAAAAATGGTACAACTACCATACGGGGCTATTTGCCAGTTTCTAGCAAAATTATATAAGTATTTATCCCTTGAGCAAGCAATTCCAATTCTAGGAACCCAAACTATACTTTCTGGAAAGAATCTGAAGAGATTTATGCAGAAGGTTATCCACTACAGAACTATTTGTGTAAGAGCAAATGACTATAACAAACCCAAATAGCCACCAACTTAATACTACTTGAACTCAGTATCATAAATGCACACAATAGAGTTCTAAGTAACTGTATAAAGAAATGAGAAGTATCTATATATTCCTATTGAATGATCTTCATGACTTTTTAAAGTAGAAGAACAAGGTAGGAGTAAACTGTATGTATATGCTGCCACCATTTATAAAAGAAAGGGGATATATGAAGATATATACATAAGGGCTCACATTAAACAAAACAAAGAAAGGATAAATCATGAAGTTTATGAAAGATATACTATGTTGGAGGAAATTAAAACAATGGGGATGAGGTAAATTCAAATATGCCACAAAAATGTAGGGGAAATTGATATTAGGTGAGGAATATAGGAACTCTCTATACTATTTTTGCAACTTTTTTGGTAAATATAAAATTATTCCAAAACTAAAAAAATTTTTTAAAAAGAAGAAAAAGTCATGCCCATAAAAATCATGAAAAAAGATGAAAACACATAGTAGTGCTATTTCTATTGAACACTTCCTGAACAGTGCAGCCACAGCGATAAGACTAAAAGGAGTATCAAAATTGCAAGCATAGAAAAGCAAGAAACAAAACTGAAAATATTTACAAATTTTGTGACTGTCTGCTTGGAAACTTTACTATTAACAATTCCAATAATTAATGAGTTATGGCAAAAATCAACATATAACACCAAGAAAGATAAGTCAATTTTATGCATCTTTTTTATTTTTGCCAACATATCTATATGGAATGATTTCCACAACAACTTGTTAATAATTATTAAAAGAAAACCAGAACGGGGTGCCTGGGTGGCTCAGTTGAGCATCCGACTCGATTTCGGCTTAGGTCACAATCTCAGGGTCATGAAAGGTAGCCCAGCGTCAGGCTCCACATTGAGTGGAGCCTGCTTAAGATTTTCTCTCTCCCTCTGCCCCTCCCCCCACTTGCATGTGTACGCGCGCATGTGCTCTCTCTCTCTCAATCAAAAAAGAAAAAAAAACAGGACAGTAAAAAAGAGTGCAGAGAGAGCGCTTGGGTGGCTCAGTTGTTAAGCGTCTGCCTTCAGCTCAGGTCATGATCCCAGGGTCCTGGGATCGAGCCCTGCATTGGGCTCCCTGCTCTGCGGGAAGCCTGCTTCTCCCTCTCCCACTCCCCCCTGCTCGTGTTCCCTCTCTCACTGTGTCTCTCTCTGTCAAATAAATAAATAAAATCTTTAAAAAAAAAAAAAAAGAGTGCAGAGAGAATACTATCCCATGTACAAGAGGGAAGGAGAATTGGGAATATAAATGTGAACATGCTCTATTTCTGAAAAAATAAAGGCAGAAAGGATTAATCAGACTACCTCAACCAACCCCCCCCCCAACCACCAAATACCTAGAGTGAGGATGGCAATGAATGAAGCAGATAGGGTTGCAAACATAACTTCTCTAAGTATATTTTTATATTGACTTTTAAAGCATATAAATGTTTTATATATTCCAATTCTAAACTAAAAATAATCTAAACTTAACAGTTAAGATAAATGGTGTATTAAGGGCACCTGGGTGGCTCAGTTGGTTAAGCAGCTAGCTTCAGCTCAGGTCATGATCCCAGGGTCCTGGGATCTAACCCCACATTGGGCTCCCTGCTCAGCAGAGAGCCTGCTTCCCCTTCTCCCTCTGCCTGCCACTTTGCCTACTTGTGCTCTCTCTCTATCTCTCTGTCAAATAAATAAAATAAAATCTTTAAAAAAATAGGTCATAATACTTAATATGACTTTAAAAAAAGATAGGTATATTAAGTTGAAAATGCACAAAAAAGAATTAATCTAGCAACTTTACGAACTGTACTCTGGAAATCCTTGGTGTAACCTATTCTAAGGGAAAAAGGAAAAGGAAACTGTAATAAATCTTGAACATGACTTCAGGTAGGTTTTTCAGTCAGTAGTTGTGCTGGTATTCTAATTTTGAAAGTATTCTGTGGCATTTGGAACAGAAGGCTTGAACAAATATACTTGTGTTGTGGGAAATAGGGTTTTCCACTGTTCAAAAAAAAGTTACAAAACTGAGATGTAGAAAAGTGAGACAGAATCTTGTCTTTTGGACTTCAATTACAGTTATTAGTATGATTCACTTATAAAATATATGTTCCCTGTCTCTTTGTACTTAATAGATATAAAAGCAATGAAAATCCAGTAGCAATGAGTGCACTGAACACTGATATTGGTCAATGAACACCATTCCCTATTAAGAGAAAATAAGGCTTCTTAATGAGCTGGCTAATTCCAAGTTGGGGAAAGAAAAATACAAGATGAGACTGAAACATATTTTTGTGCCAGAAAACAAGAAGGTCATTAAGAACTCATGCATACATGAAAAAGGTTGAAGGTGAAGGTGTGGGCATTTGGAAGTTCATGATGAGTTTACTTTTCTTAATAGTTGTAGGCCTTTGAGGGGAGATTCCTCCAAACATCTCAAAGATGTGATCTCCTTACTGAGCAGCTGGTTTATATCCTACATTCCTCTTCCTTTGTATAATCATCAATCACTTACCTAGGTACAGGCCTCTTGTCAGCTCACTGTCAAAAACACTCCAAGGCTCCTTCCCTTGCTCCAATAAAGAGATCACATCTGGCTTGGGAATGCAAAGACCTACTCATAAGAGAAGAAAGGAGACTTTTTATGTTGTAGGTGTCCCAGGACACAAATCCTATCCTATGATCAGCAAATAAATTGGCAGGGCCACAAAAAAGGAGAGAAGGTGGAGTTTTGGCCTTAGGCCCAATGAAGCTACACAGTCCCAACTCTACAAAGCTCAAGCCATGTCTTTAGGAATAGGGAGAAGAAACGCATAGGATATATGAAAGGAGTTGAGAAAATCTTCTCAGGGGAAGCAAATATTCCAAAGGGCTCTAGAGTTTTTGGAGAAAGGTATACTTACCGACTGAGACCAGGTTGCTATAATTCTCCAACATTACATATTTGTACAAATTCCTTTGAGTTGAGTCCAGGCATTCCCACTCTTCCTGAGAAAAGTCTATAGACACATCCCTGAATAGCACAAATCCCTGAAACAAAAATCCTGAGTTATACTCATGTAATGAAAATAAATGACTTCAAGGTAGAAGGAGAGATGAGAAACATAAAAGAAGAAGTAAAGGAGAGTTTTACAGGAAAGGAGAGAAATGGATCACAAACAGGTTGGGCTCAATACCTGTGATGTGGGTGAAAACTAGAGTTAGTGTTAATCAATGAGCAGGCCTCACACAACCCAACTCCTGCAGATAAAAACTCCTGTGCACAACGAGGGAATTCCAAGATCCATTCTCGTTTAAAAACATACTAAATCTAATTAAGAGGAATATCCAATTAAACAGCTAACTGGTATATAGTATATTCTCAGTAAAGAGAAGTACACTTATGCTTCCCTTTCCCCGCTGAAAAATCAAGTTATAAATAATTGGTAAACTCTTGGAAGTGTA